>NC_059104.1:38687679-38987679 GCF_020740685.1 Jaculus jaculus
TTCATATCTGAATAATATATTTGTCCAAGGGAATAAAGGACCTCATTATTTCAAAGTGTTTCTTCTTATAGCTACTACTAAAGCTACTTCTACCTGCATTTTATGGGTCATTATTTTTAAGGAGGAACCATAAAGTAAATTCATTTGTTTTTATTTTTCGTGTTTTACTCACAAATTTTCAGTGTATATTCCATATAATAAACAACTTGAAGGTAATTACCAAGAGATGAAAATTTGCCTGTTGTCTTTTATGTCTATACAAATCTAACCCCCTATTCTGGGACCAGTTTGGAGTGTTAAATAGCCTATTTTCAAGGCAACGTGATGATATCTTGTGGCTGGCACAATGAGGTTAAACTAAAGAGGAATCTTTCTGGGTCAGTTGGACTGAAGGGCAGGAAGACAGCTTGCTGAAAGTATAAGAGGGTCCTCACTAGATCCAGCATTAAATTATGTTTCTGTTAATCTTTCATCTATATATTACCTATGTATCACCTATCATCTATCTGTCTATCATTTATCTATCGGTTTATCTATCTATCATCTATCTATCTATCTATCTATCTATCTATCTATCTATCTATCCATTCCATTTATCTCTATAATTTTGTTATTTTACCAACTCTCAGTAAGTCAACCACACAGACTGTTCCCAGCACTAGTGATCCCAGATGAAGTACTTGGCTTGGACTGAGGGACTAGCTTATATGGCATGGTAAAAAGAATTACTAACTTATCTTGTCTATAACATGAAAAGTAACAATTTCCAAAGTTAAATTCACATCTTTATTACAAAGTCTAATTAATTTGGAAGAGACTATTTTGAATACGAAAATTATAGGGACTTACTTAGTTATGTCTCCCAGTCATTTCTAGTACTAAATTTGATCTATAAAGTCATGTTATAGAACCCAATTACAGCTTATTAGTGAAATTTCACAATGTTCTGTTCTGAGTACTCTATTAATAGTCCATGTGGATATGGAAAGTTGTACCTTAGGAATTTATTTCGATGTAGGGGCATTTATTAGAATGTTACATATTTAGGAATAGCTTAAAATGATTGAAGGTTGCATTTTTTACATCACAACGAAATGATATTCTGTATATATCTTTGATTTTAATTTGGCTTAAATTTTGTTTTGGGGCTGAATATATTGAGGTTTGTTCAGATGAATATCTTTTTAGAAAATATTTTATTTATTCATTTGCAAGAAGAGTAAGATGAGAGAGAGATAGAGAGAAAGAAGAACAAATGTGCCAGGGCCTCCAGCTGATACAAACAAAGCCCAGGTACATAAGCCACTTTGTGCGTCTGGCTTTATATGGGTACTGAGAAATTGAAGCTTGGGATTGTTAGGCTTTGCAGGCAAGCACTTTAACTGCAGAGCCATGTCTTCAGCCCCAGATAGAAATCTTGGTCAGTATATAAAATCTTGAACATGAATTTTTACTCTGCATGTGATATGATGTCTTGGGATTAAAGCTTAAAGTAAATTGTGATAAACAATATAATTGCACATGAGAATTTGTATTTCTTTGATTGATTCCCTAAGATACCAGTTCTGGAAGAACATAATATATTCAATTAGGTGTAGAGCCATAGCTCAATGGTAGAGCACTTGCCTAGCATGCATGAGGCCCTGAGCTCAGTTCCCAAAATGACAAACAGTTAGATTTCTTTTGTTTTTCTTTTTTCTTTATTTATTTTAAATTTTTTTTGTTTTTTTGAGGTAGCATCTCACTCTGGTCCAGGCTGACCTGGAAATAACTATGTACTCTCAGGGTGGCCTCGAACTCATGGAGATCCTACCTCTGCCTCCCAAGTGCTGGGATTGAAGGCGTGTGCCACCACGCCCAGCTCAGAAAGTGATCTTTAATCAAATGCATGTAGCTAAGTCTAGACTAAATGACTTTTTCCAGGATAATTACAATGTATGTTACTATATGAATGGCACAACATAGTTGCTTAATAGCATAGCCTCATTAAATTTTTTTGATCTTCAGTTTTTCACACTTGTGTATGGAACAATTCCTTCTAACATACTTTTATAATTCAAGTCACGGTCTTAGAAAATGTTGCTTTATGGTTGTGAAATAGTAACTTGGTTTATACAATAAGATCCAATAATTAGAGGTTATTTGTATGGGTAAAACATATAATTTCAGGCAAATATATTTGGTTTACTATTTTATGTCTAACTGTTAGTTTTATTTATGTTTGTTTGTGTTTTGTAAGTGGAATCAGTCAGTCTGGATGTTTTGTTGTTTGTTTTTGCAATCAAGTTTACCATCTACTTTTCTCTTATAGAAAATGCATCCCTCCAATAGGGGTAAAGTATATTATTATGTGAACAAAGAAAAAATTCTTTGTTGTAACATTGCTTCTAAAAGTTGCTATTTCTCCATAAAAAATCATAGCATACTTTTCCTATAACTATACATACTATTTGTGGCATTATGCTATGAGAGTATTTCTATCTTCATTAGTTTTCACAACACATGTGGTAGAGAAATAAAATCTATCACAGATAGAAGTATATACAATTACACCATTCCAATTTCTTCTGATACACAGAAACATCAATTTTATATTATGCAATGCAAGTACTAGAATTCACAATTATTCATAGACATTTCAACTGCTTTGCCTGACCTCATATTTATTTACTTTCTTGATTGTGTATTATAAAGTGAAAAGGACCCAGGAACATCCCTGTTACAGATGACTCAAGTCATCTCTGCACCTGTTTTGGAAATTATATTCCTGAGTGAATACCATTCCAGCCTATTCACTGGCATGGACTTGGAGTGACTGGTTCATTTTACAATTTCCCCAGCTCTGCAGTTGGTCTACTATGGATAACCAGAAGCAAACTTTTGAAAGCACACAATTTTCCTTCATATTTCAAAAGGAACTCCATCTGCTTTTTTTTTATTATGTTACTTGTTGTCATATCATTTATTTGTGTCATATTATTACTTTTATTATGTCACTTATTATTTAGTATTTATTCAATAATTATTGTGAAAAAATATTGAAACTACTATGATGACTTGTAAATAAAAAGCTGTTTAAATTTGCAATTAAATTATAATGTTTTTAATAGTCCTTTGGTTTATTGTATAAGAATAAGATTTGAGACTTAAAAAAATGGTTAATGAAATACAACATGGTGACATGATTCCTCTCTGTCGTCATAGAAACTGGGCTCATCATAGTGGTTATGTCTCCTGCTAAGTCCAAATGAGAGAACCAGCCATGTGATGGAAACTATTTTGTTTCTTAGAAACTTTTGTGAACCTTGGGCAATATTTAATGCAATTGCCCTATTTTTAAAAATACAAAAAAAGACATTTGGAAATTTTCCTCTCAGAGCTCTGGGGCAAGGCAAAACTAGATTCTGATGAAATGATGTACTCGCTTCTTGAGAAAAAAAAATAATCTGTATCATGTAACATTTCCTTTTTTACTTGAACAACTTGGAACCCTGCAGTTCAAAAGTTAGGCTGAAGACACTGTTTTGTCTTCTTGCTTAGATGCTTGGTTTGATTCACAACCTTAGGATGTTGAATGTTTTCTGTGCAAGCTCTTTAGTAAAATTTATATTTTTAAGTATACTCAATATAAATAGACATGTGAAATATGCCTAATTCAATTAATCTGCAAATTTTTTGACTTAAAAATGAGAAAAACCATAATGCCTATGAGGCGAATAAACTTCAAAATGTAAGTTTATGTTAGATTAACAGAAAAATAAATGATGAAAGGGAAGATATTTTGAAAGGTTTTGTGACATAGCAAATACTTGAAACAACTAGGAATAATCTGTGTGTTTGTTGGTAATTTCAACAGCAAAATAAAAACAGGTAATCAGAAATTTTACTTTCTGCATATGTTTAACAGAAGATACATCTCAGGGACTCAGTAAATAATATGTCACCACAGTGGATAGACAGATTCTCCCATCTATTAACCCTGCTGGCATCATGTCTTCAGGGTTCAGTGCTGACCATCATTTCAGGTTCTGTGGAGTGTTCAAATGCCAAGTCAGGTAATGCCCATTTTCCCTGATAACCAACCATTGCAAATATCCCAGCCTTTTGTCAGCACAGCCAGTCCAGAGCCATCCATCAGAGCTGGGACTTCTGTCATGAGCATTTAACTTCAGCATGAGCTGGCAGTTCAAAGTCTTTGTTACTATACACTGTCATTGCAACCCTCAGAACGGGACTAAATCAAGCTGAAAAATATATTTTGTTTTCTTTAAATAATCTATATCAGTGGTTACTAGTAAGGTTTAGTGTTTTTTCTTTGTACAATTATCAATCTGTTGTGGAAGAGCTAAAATCTTATTTATAAACGATCAGACTGCTGCCTCAAGTGTTATCATGTTATGATCTGGAAGAAAGGATTCTTGCTTACTTTAAATTTCAAAGTGGGGCAATGTGCCTTCTCCAAGATGATATCTATCCATAGCATATGTTTCTCAATGCTTTTATTCTCTAGGGGACACTTGGGCAATCTAAGCATCAAATAATGTGTCCTTTCCTCCCTAAGACCTAGGTCATATTCTGAGAATAAATTAGGCTTAAAGAAGTGCATAGACTCTTGAAGGTCACTGGGGTGCTATTGAAGAAATCACATGTTGAAGACAAGGGATCTAGCTTTCCAATGTCTAGAATAAAGATTTATTTATTTTGACCCTTGTCAGAAGAATAGATCAACTAATCGCCTGCAGTTTAGACTGCCTAAGACACACATGCACACACACACACACACACACACACACACACACACATTTGCTTTGAAGAATGCAATCACTTACAGTGTGTACTGAGAAATTGTGAAGGGCAGAAGAAATGGGTCAGTTATGAAACACTAGGAATCAATAAGGAGATCAATTCATATATTATAGTGTATTATACTTTTGATTAGTTAGAACTCTGTGCTTGTGTTATTCTTGAGGAGACAAAGTTTGAACAAAAGGGTTATTACCTCAGATGGTCCTGAAAATGTTCAAGGGGATGAAGAAAATGTAAGTGAAAACACATTGGATAGTTGAAGTCCATTTGAAATAGTGGATCTTTTATGAGACAGAAAACTGCAAAGACAGAAAGAATGCCTTGAACATATATCTAATAAAAATATCTTTTCTTCAAAGGACTTAGAGCAATTTAATAAGTTAACTTACCCTCATAACTTCTTTTTCAGAATTTTAAAACCATAAAACAAACAGAAACTAAAGCATCTTTATGTTACTAGTGTCTGATGAGAGGGAAAAAATGTCTCCTTTAGATAAAAGGAGAACTGTTGAAAGATTTACTACTATTAAGTCTTCCCATTTTCAGTCTCCGATTCAGGCTTTTAATGTAAAAGACAATAAATAAATGTACTCATCCCTCTCCTACATAAGTTCATGGCTTAGCATATTTTTGTTCTCTGAGCATGTAACATGAATTTCTGAGGCTCCGTTTGGGTGAAAACGACCATGTAGTTGATTAAGCTTGTTAGTAAGGTAAGAAAACAATTTCTAATTTTAGTTTTGCCTCAAAAACAATTATAGTAACATCTCAATTATCATGGGGTAAAGGATTCCTGCATGTGTCCTTATTTTTTTGTAAATCACTTATGCTATGCTGAGACCCAAACTGAAAACAAGTGGAGCAGCTTTCCAGTAGCAAAGCAACAAGCTCAAGAGAGCACAGCCCACATCAGTGGACAGCTACTGAGGCAGGAATGTAGGGTAAAGGGCTCCACAGAGAAAGGGGAGCTTCATGTCAAGTGGACAGAAAGTAATAGTGATATGCCGAAAACATTCAAAGAAATTAAGTACTGTGGTAGGCAAACATTTTCTACTTATGTAAAGGGACATTACAGAAGTCTGTTCTACACATACCTTCATATCGGCAGAATAAAGTATACTGATGTTAACCCACTAAACACAGACCTAAAATCCAATGGACCAGAAAGAAATCGGGTGACTCATTCATAACAATTAGCACCACTTTAAATTAACCACTATTATGTCTCTTGGCAATATACTTCCAACATGCCTTTCTGCTTTTGTCACTGCCTTCTGAAGACAATGGTTAAAAGTGTTGCTCTTCGAATGTGAAAAGCGTCACCCGATGTCACTGGACACTTCAGGGTTTGCCAGCCCATTCACTGTAGAAGACAAATTCCTAGCAGGACTCCCTTGAATGGCACCCTACTCTCTCACACACTAAGCTTCCTTTTGTTGGCTGCTCTCTGGCCTCCAGCTTCCCTCCCAAGGATCTTAGCTCTGGATTTTTCTTCAATGTGCAGCACCAGTTTTCTCCAGAAAGTCTGTCTTTTCCTCCTCTCTTTAACAGTAGCCTAATTGTCACTTTTTGATGGAGCCCCTTGAATTCACTGAGCTATTTAAATTTACCAGGCTAGCAAACCTTGCTTTCTCATGTTTTATAGATACTGTGGCTTTAAATAGTAAAGTTTACAAAGTAAAGTAGGTTGGATACTGCTTCAGCACACCCATACCCACGTGACATTTAGTTACAATTAGTGTAAACGATGATCAGCAACCTTTGATGCTACCATTGTAAATGTTTTGGAAGCACCTGGAAAGTGCCCATAGAAGTAAACGAACTTGACAAGTGTGTGTGTGTGTGTATTATGTGTACCACTGACTGGCCATTCCCTCCTTTTTGTCAAGTCTTATTATACCCTGAGACACAACAAAATTGATTGTAAGACAAAAAGTAGCACTACAATTGCTCCTAAGTTCGCAAATGAAAGGACAAGACTTAGGCTAGGGAGATGCCTCATGCGATAAAGTTCTTGCTTCACAAGCATGATAAGCTGCATTCAATCTCCAGAACCCATGGAAAATGTTAGACAGTGAGAGGAAGCAGAGACAGGTGGATCCCTGGGACTTGCTGCCTATTCAGACTAGCCTAATTGGTGAATTTTAGGCCAATAAAAATCCCTGTCTCAAAAGAGGTTGATGAGCTGAAGAAATGGCTTAGTGATGTAGGCATTTGCTTGCAAAGCCTAAAGACGTGGGTTCTGTCACAGTAGGCTGCTTACTTGAAAGCCAGATGCAGTATGGCACAAGCATCTGGAGTTCATTTGCAGTGCTGGAAGCCCTGGTGTGCCATCTCTCTCTCAAAGGAGGCCAATGGCATATCTGAGAATACCTCTGATCTCAACATGCATGAGCACACTTATGCATGTGCCCCTGATATGTGTCCTCACACACAAACATGCATGCTTGGTAAAGGTAGCTACACTAAGATGTTTTCAGTGTATGTGCCAACTGGTACTTGACTAGGTAGAGAGGAGAAGCCAGTGCCTGGACTCAATACTTCATAGGATGAATGGACACAATAAAAATTATGAATGAATGCAGTTGGTGACTTGGATTTGAAACCAATATCAATATGATTCTAGATGCCGTAGAGCCCTTCATAACTGCACTAAATTTAGCCTGACTTTGCCTATGAATGGAGCAACAAAGCCTAGTGGACAACATATTATTTACTCAACATATGGTTTACTGAACATTATAAGCCTAGTTTTGAGACCTATTTCTCAGAAAAAAAAATAAGGATTCCTCTCAAAATATTACTGGTCATTGATAATGTACCTAGCCACTGAACACTCCAATGAAGATGTGCAGGGAGTATAATGGTTTTCACACATGTGATCACAATGTTCATTCTGTAGCTCATGAATCTGGGAATAAAATTCACCTTCAAGTCTTTTATTTTCTTTTAATGAAAACACATTTTGTGAAGCTATATCTGACCCAAACAGAGATTCTACTGGAACTAGACAAAGTAAGTTGAAAATCTTTGGGAAAGGAATCACCTTTCTAGATGTTATTAAAAGCATCCATACCAGGCATGGTGACAGAAGCCTGTAATATAACACTCCGAAGCCTGAAGCAGGAGGTTCAATAGTTCAAAACCAGACTGAACCACACAGCAAAGCATCAAAACATCTCAAAATACCTTGAAAAAAAATTGATTGAGGAAAGTCAAAAAAATTAGCACAAGCAGGAGTTTGGAAGAAGTTGATCCCAACTACCACGGATGATTTTGAAGGTCATTGGTTTCAGAAGAGGAAGTAACTACCAGTGTGAAAGTAGCAAGAGAATGAGAATTAGAAGTGAAACCTGCTGCATTCTCATCATAAGACTTTAATAAGTTATTTAATTGAGTGATCTTTTTTCCACAAGTAATTTCTTGAGGTAAAACCTCTTGGTTGATATGTGTGGACATTATTGAGATCATGACAAAGTTATTATAATATTGCATAAACTATTTTTTTTTTAATCAGTGACATGCTTGATTCAAATTTTGAAAGAAGTTCCTTTGTGGGTAAAAGGGGACCAATGACCATGACATTCTGCAGAAGTGTCTTTTGCAAAAGAAGAGTAAATCAATTCAGCTACATTTTTATTGTCTTACTGGAACAAAGTGCCACAGCCACTCCACCTTCATCAGGCACTGACAAATCAGTAACCAGCAACCTTCAGGGAAGACCTCCCACCAGCCAAAAAATGGTAACTCACTGAAGACAATGTTCATTAACTTTTTACGCTAAGGTGTGCACACTTAGGACAGGAGAGATGATTTACTGCAGAGAGAAAGAGAGATAGCAGAACTTTTGGGGATTGCTGTTGGAGCTCCAGGTTCAGTGAGAGACCCTATATTTAAGAAAAATAATAATAAACATCCCATCGCACTTCACCCCAGGCACAGCTGAAACCACAGAGGAATTGGGGAAATGAGCAAGAGTACTCAATGAACCTGATATCAACATAAGGGTGAAGGAGATAGACACTGAGGACGCTCAACACCTACCAAACCAGAGATCCAGAGGCTCTTAAGAGCCCATCCCTGAAACATACTTAAAATGCAACCAACATGGCTCAGGGAATTTGGGGGATGAGGGAGTGGAAAGAATGTTAGAGCTACAAGTTGGGATATTATGCACAGAGACATTGTCTCTCCCCAATAACTGACTGCTGCCCCCACTGGGCATGACTCACAATCCCCACAGGGATGACCTGCATCCCCAATGAGGAGGGCCCCTTTGGAAAAAGGGAAAGGATGAGGGAAAGGATGGTACCAGCATGTGTTGTTCACATAGTATATCCAGAACTGTGGTGGTTTGAATAGAATAGATGGCCCCCAATATATTCAGTTGTTTGTTTGTAGTTTGCATCTGTTGGCTACCTGGCTGGAGGCAATGTCACTGGGTGGATCTTAAGGTGTGTGGTGGTGGGTTTCAGATTTCAATCTAAAGATATGCAAAGTGTGCCTAGCTGGAGTTCCTGAAGTGTGCTGTGGCTTTTGGCTTTTAGACTTGTGCTTCTCTCTCTCTGTCTGCTTGGGCCTGTGAAGGCAGGCCAGCTTCTTCTGCCATTATGGAACTTCCCCTGGATCTGTATGCTTCAATAAATATCCCTTCCTCCATAACTGTGCCTGGTCTGGAAGTTCATCTCAGTGAACCTGAAACTGTCTGCTACAAGAACTAATAAAAATAAATTTTAAAAATAAATAAATAAGTAAAATAAGGTGGTGAGAAAATTGAGGAAAACACCCTATGTTGACCACTAGCTACCACAAATGTATATACACACATGCATGTTCACAGCACATGCACAAAACACACATGAAAATGAATACATACATGCATGCCTTGCACACATGCCAAAAGGTGTGCACGTTTTAAATTGAGTATGTGCATACTTAATGCCTTTGTACACTTAGTGGACTACATTACAGTGAAATTGTAATTTTGTGTATACTTTATATATACTGCATATGAAACCAGACGTTTTTATTGACGTGGTTCTTTATTGCATGAGATTGGAGCCAAGTACTCTATTTCTAATCTATGCCTATAGCCTCCATTTCTTCCATCATGTTTATTATTTATTTTTTTTTCCCATTATGTAATTCTTTTCTTTTCCTTCCTAGCCCAGGCTGGCCTAGAACCAACTCTGTAGCTCAGGGTAGCCTCAGCTCCTACCTCAGCTTCCCAAGTGCTAAGATTAAAAGCATGAGCTACCACACCCAGCTAATTCTTCTACATTGTGTAAATTATGTCCATTTATCCCCCCACCCTAGAATTATGATATCTCTCCCACACAGAGTATGAGTTGCAGAGGGTTGGTTGTGAGTTTGTATATATTTCAATTATCTTGACAATTGTAGGCTATTAGTGAAACAAGGAATATAAGAAAAACACATGCTGATGGAAAGAAGGCAACAATTATGTGCTTATTGCTATTATAATCCCTCAGTTCAGCTCTGATACATCATAGTTATTCAATATAAACTGAACTAAATCCAAGTCTTATCTTTTTCTTTCTAAGCAGCAGTGAATGACAAGAAGAAATGCAAGTAATATTCCAGGGGTAAACAGCAACTGAAATTTTTGTCATAAACTCCTGGGAGATTTTAGGTTCATTAATACTCTCTCTTTCTCTCTTGCATTAAAAATGGAGGGCTTGGCTGGAGAGATGGCTTAGCGGTTAAGCGCTTGCCTGTGAAGCCTAAGGACCCTGGTTTGAGGCTCGATTCCCCAAGGCCCACATAAACCAGATGCACAAGGGGATGCAAGCATCTGGAGTTCTTTTGCAGTGGCTGGAGGCCCTGGCGCACCCATTCTCTCTCTCTCTGCCTTTTTCTCTTTCTCTCTTTGTCTCTCTCAAATGAATAAATAAAAAATTGAATAAAATTAAAAAAAAAAAAAACGGAGGGCTGGAGAGATGGTTTAGTGGATAAGGTGTTTGCCTGAAAAGCCAAAGGACCTCAGTTTGATTCCCCAGGACCTAGGCAAGCCAAATGTTCAAGGTGGCACATGTGTCTGGACTTCATTTGCAGTGGCTGGAGGCCCTGGTGTGCCTCACTCTGTCTCTTTCTCTCTCTCAAATAAATAAAAATAAAGTAATTTTTTGTTTAAATGAGGCTATAGAGATTGCTTAGTGGTTAAAGCAGTGGCCTGTGAAGTCTAAGGATTCATGTTTTACTCTCCAGGACCCATATAAGCCAGACACACAAAGTGACACAAATGGACAGACAAGCTCTCACATGAGCACAAGGGGGCACAGATGTCTGGAGTTCCATTATAGTGGCTGGAGGAGAGGCCATGGTGTGCCAATTCTCTCTCTCCCTCTCTCTCTCTCTCTCTCTCTGTTGCTTCCTTGCATAAAAGGGGTCTCTAATTTCTATTTTCTTCATCTTAGATAGTTTTTTTTTTTTATTGTTGTTGTTGGACTTTATTTTTCAAGGTAAAGTCTCACCCTAGCTCAGGCTGACCTGGAATTCACTAGGTAGTCTCAGGGTGGCCTCGAACTCATGGCGATTCTCTTACCTCTGCCTCCCAAGTGCTGTTATTAAAGGCATGCACCACTACGCCCAGCTGTTTTCTTATTTTTATCTGACAAATTAGTAAGGAAAAGTCACAATGAAATAGGAGAGAAATACTACTAGCCAAGATTTTTAGAAAAAAGAAATACTTGGTTGATTTAGTTATTTGTTTTCTTTTTCTCCTATGGCATTGCTCCTCTCATCATTTTATCCACTCCTTTTTTTTTCTCCATTATGTTTGGTCAGATCTGAAATTTGGCCACAAATGACTTGCTTTTGAATTATCCAATTAGCAATAGAATGTATGTAAAATTTAATTATTACTCTTGAATCTGCCAACCCTGAGAAATATATTTCTTTGTAACTGAGAAGACATTGTGTGGCACATTTTAATTTTATTATATGAATATTACCAGTTAATAATTAGAAAGTACATTAAAAATAATGCATAATTTCAAGAGTTTTATCACTGAGTTTGCTGTGTATACCATATGTGGGCTTTACAGACACACTTGTTTTTGTAGCAACAGTATGGTTCTTATTTTTTTTTTTCCAGAGACAAAGGATTGGTAACATAAAGGCAGTAATAACAAATTGGACTGCAAGCAGAAGTGGTTCAAAAGTGCTAGAAATTGAAAGGAAAAGTTGAAATAGGCAAAGTTATAGAATGCACCTTTAAATAGGGCTTTTATAAATTATATTAAATGCTAAATTTAGGTCTGGCTTTCTATTTTGTGTTTGAATTGTCATTGCTACACCATTTTAGAAAGAAAACAAAACACATTTTTACAAACATATCAATAAGTTTTCCAGTTTCAGTTTATTTTATATATGGAAAACTCACTATGTCTGGCTATTCTGAGACACTCTTCTGAATTTTTTTTTATTAATTTTATTGTATTTTAAAACCTTTTAGCTCTATAGGAAATAATTTTGCTTCTATCAGAGAAGTCAACCTCCTGGAAGCCCCTCAGAATCTCAGCATCATGTGAGACACAAGGGTTGTATTTGATTTTTTTTCTTGTAAAGGAATAATGTAGCCTGCAGTTTTGTAAATGAGAAATCAAATATGAAGGCAGTAAGAAACCAAATTTAATGTATTGATTAAAATTAATTATGCAACAAAGAGTAATGTGTACCCAAACTTCTGATTCCAATGTTTGGAAACTTGTACTGTCAAAATATGTGAAGTTACAAATCAAAAGAAAAATTGCCAACCTTTGTTGCTATGAGCTTGACATTTCACTTACCTCATTTAAATGGATGAAAACTAGCTACCTAGAATGACTACTGAAAATACACATGAATTCTCAAGAAGTAAAACAATGGTTCTGAAAATACTGTCATCTGCATTTTTCTGTGATGGCTTAGGCATGAAGAAATCAAAAGGTTAGACAAGTTCAAGTTAGAATATGAAATTTAGTCTCTCTTAATCCTATAATAATGCTTTGAACACAGAACTGTTACTGATATCAGTTTTACAGAAATCATGGCATATACTTTATCACAAGGAATTTTTAGGTAATATATAGTAGACATTAAATCATGTGGAGAAAATACTTTAACATATATTAATATAATTGCAAATTGATAACCATGTACCCCCATCCTTCCCAAGAAACAAACTCTGTCAAGGTGGTGAATCTCAACCTGAATTTTTTAAAAAAATTCTTTGTTATGTTTGCCAATTAAAACTATAAGTAATCCCTTATTTCAGCAATCACATCTAATTCTTATTAGAGTGCAAGTCATCATTTTAAGGAATGTGGTCTTCCTGTGTACGTTGTTTAGCTGGTCTGATTTTCATTAGAAAAGTCTATTTTCAAACATTTCCAAATGCTTTGTTTCATTCTTTTTCTCATCAGACTAACTTGAAAAATCTAAACTCACAAAAAGGCTTTTCTTCCCCCTAAAATTGAAAAAGCTCTAGCTAGTCTAGGATGGGGTTCATAGATGCCATGATCTGATATATGAATTATGCTATAACTCTAAAAATCATAACATTTACAATTCTAAAATAGTTACCAAGTCTATGATTTATTCTCAATTGTAATGCCAGTTTAAAGTCTTGCTTTCATGATCTTGGGACGCTGATGGGTTGATGCGATAGTCTTGTGATTCATGAGGATGGCTCATTCATTATTTTTGAGTGGGATGAGGATAATCCACCTTATTTATAACTCCCCTAATTGTTTGAAGCTAGAAATGGAGATATAAAATTCTACAACTTAGTTTTCCCCATTCTTGCTTTTGTTGGATCACAAGGACAAAGATTCATTAAAGAGACCTTTAAAATGTGTTAATCTAGGTACTTTAATGAAATTTGTTTGTAGGGCACCCTGTCCCACATATTTATGCTGGTGAGCATTCACACATAATTGTAATGTGACTGCTCATCTCTACACCATTAAGGAAAGAAATATGAGAAAAAGAGGCATGATGATTAATTTAGGGTGGGCTGCTTAGGATTTTTTTTTTTTTTTTGCCTTTAAAAGCAAACTATGCTTATCTCATTTAGCCTTTAAAAAACATTAAAATTGTGAATTACAATATGCAATAGACCAGGAACATTGTAAAATTGAAAACGTAAGTATTATTTATCACCTGAATAAATTGGATGAAATATATTTAAAACAGTTTCTAAAAAAGTCAAACATTTTCAATGTTTCATAAACTCATATTTATAAAGCAAATGAGTCTTTTTAAGAATATTTCACTATTATTGACTATCTTTATATAGTCAACCCCTTTTCCTTCCTTTGTTGGAGAAGGAAACGTCCCAGATCTTTTATGGTTAATCATCCCCACTGTGCTTTTGACCTTACATTGTCCTTTGAATTATCATCTTTTCTGTTCTTTTTTCTTTCTTTAGTCCTCTACTTTAGTTGTTCTTTAAACTACTGAATATATATTAACACAGCACTTCCTCTGTGAAGCAAATCATTCCAATCTATGGCTGAGAAACCAACCATCTCCAAACCTGTCTGCTAAAAGATAAGATAATTTGTATTTAAATTCTGTGTCTGAAATTGAGGAAATTATCAGTGTGACCCACTCACCTGTGCTTCTTTCAGCCTCAGTGGAGAGGGTTCAAAGGGTAGGGGAGGGATTCATGGCAAACCTTGTTCACTAACTTGTATGGTGGGGACCTTGAGCTGTCAGGAATTTCCCTGAACCTGTCAGACACATGACTGCTGTCCATGTGGGCCAGGGTTTCTTCATTATCTGATAACTTGGTTCCCTGGGAATGAAGAATGGGGGGAGGGAAAGAGAAAGAGAAAGAGAAAGAGACAGAGAGAAGAGAGCACTAACCTCAGAAGTGAAAGGATGACATTTTTGCATGCATAGAAACATCCATAGATTTAACTTTTATTAGAGTACTGGAAACGTGCTGAAAAAGCATGTGAGGAAAGAAGTATTGCTGTGACTTTTTGGAACACAGCGTCTGCCCACATACTCCACTCTGATGCAACTAACACCCTCGCCTTCCTTTCAGAGCCCTTAAAGTCCCATTACAGAACCAGGCTCCATGTTCTAGAAGAAGGACCTCTTTGTGAAATCAGATACACATGCATGCTCTGCAGGTATTCATCTTCAAGTACTGCCTTTTAGTCCACTTCTCAATCTGAAGCCCAGTGGATTTCTCCCTACCTAGCATACAACAGAGAGACCGATATGCATAAATGCAATTAACCAAAAGGTGGATATGGGGGAGGGGAACAGCTTCCATTTACAGGATCACAGAACCTCAGAAATAGTATAATATACTACTTTACAGACTAAGGATCAGAGTGCTACCTATTTAAAAGTGATCCTTCAATGGCTTTTTGTCTCAGTTTTTTGGACATTGGTCCTGTGGCTGACCACATCTCCCAACCACCCCCAAAAGGAGGTGGCAAATTTTTGGCAACTGGGGAGTCTCCTCAAACTCTGTCTTGTCCATAGTAATATGGGAACTTAAAGACATCTTTTCAGTTTCCAGTTTCTCTCTCTCTCTTTTTTTTTTACATCAAGCTGATGATATTTCTACTCTTTTCTCTTTTAAAGTTTGTGACTTTTCCTGTTTTTTTTTTTTTTTTCCAGAAGCCAAGAGGCACATCCACAAGTGCCACTGTCAGACAAGCTCTTCTCCATCTTAAATTTTTGTGATGGTATTAATGGAATTTGTCATAAAGATTCTTAGTAATTTCAACTGGGATGACACTCAGTCGGTAAAGTATTTGATGACCTGAGAATGAAAAAAAGGAATCTTTTTTTTTTTTTTCTGTTTGAATTCTGTTTACTTCTAGTTTCTCTCAGTGAAATCCACAAACATTTCATCCTAACAATAAGAGCCAGGGTAAAGAGTTATAATGAGTTCTACCAGACATAATTATCAAGCCCACCCCATAGATAGAAATATCAGTTACTTGATATTCTATCTTCAAGATCATGTGAGGACCTCTTTCTGATTCAGAGACAACTGAAGTGCCTCTGGAGCACTTCCTCCTCTCAGGGGAGACTGATAACATTGTACTGACCCAACTCTAGAGCTCAAATTCAATAATTCTGCCGGCTTTCTTTTGTTCCTCTTGTTTTAGGAGTGAAACTTGCTTCCTCTATCACTGCTTCTGTGATAACTTATTGAACCCTTTTTCACTTTTCAGTTCATTCCATAATCAACAATCCTTCATGTGTTTTTTCTCTTAAAATAATTAGAGTACATTTTGGAATCTTAAATGTGTGTTAAGTATTGCATTTGATATATTTTCTGTCATCAACATGAAATACCATCAAGAAATTAATCCTCTCTTCTGGATAAATTCTTTATTTTGACATGTCTCAATTTCTTATTCATAAAGGATATGCAAGAGTCAAGTTATTAAAAATGGTAAGTGGGGCACAGTAAAAAGAATATGTAATTTTTTATATTGTATTTTTTAAATGTAAAAGTTGATAAGATATGAAAAGCTGAGAATAAAATTAAACAAATATGTTACATATATTATCATATATTTGTCTTTGCTTTCATTAATTTTACATTGTCTTTGTGAGTCATAGTTGTGAAAGTGATGTATGAGTTCACCAAAGAATCAGTGTCTAGTAGCATTATATTTGAATGTACTTGCCACAGCACAATTTGGCATATAAACTACCTATTTTGTCACAAATAACATATACAAAATATATATACAAAATATATATGGCATATGCTATTTTCAAAATGATACCAACAGAATTATATCTATAATAGCTTTATTTACAAATAACTAAAATTGTGCCCTTAATTCAATTTACAGGTCATATGTTTAGTACAACTTCCAGGAAAGTAAGAAAACAATGCTACTATATTTTACCTTATACATCATAAGTACTAATGAGGATAATGAAGATAACATAAAATACTATGCTATTTTGTTTTATTTACATTGTTCTTCAAATTTTTAATCATTTACAGTTTTATTATCATACACATTTAACCTAGCAAACAACTTTAAAAATGTAATTCCAGGCTATAAAACTTGTCCTAAACTACTTATCTTGCTTTCTTTTTTTTTTTTTAAGTGACACTTTCATACATGTATACCATATATTTTGAACCCATTTTCTCAATAAACTTTTCTCATCCTCTCTCATTCCTACGACAACCCTTCTTTCTATTTAATCCTCACTCTAACTTCATGCCTCTTTTGTTTTGACCCATGCAGTTAGATTAGTATCATTTGCATGAAAAATAATCTCCCTAGTCTCTTTAATGTCATATTTTCTTTTGGCAGCTTAGAGAAGCTTATGAACCTCTTTTTCACACTCATTTTTGTTGTTGTTTTAAGACAGTATATGTCTGCCCATGTACTGTACTTGAGACAGTACAGGCTACCTCAAACTCATGTTTTTTGCCTCTGAGTACCGGGATTAAAAGTATCCATCACCATGACCCAGTTTAATAGTTTTCATTTTTGATTTTGTTTTCTTACTTTTTATTTTGTTTTAACTTTTATTACTTATGAACTTCACTATATGGACATGTAGGTTATATTCTCTTTGGGTTACATACTCTTACATTTTCTCTCCCTCTGTACCATTCCATTGAGGGCCTTCCTCAGTAGAGTTACTGGTGTTCTTTGTGGGATCTTGGACATATGAGCCAGTCAGGGGGTGGAAAATACCTTGGAATACTCCTTCCACCTCTTGTAGTCAGCTCTAAGTTGTTGGAACAAACATCCAACTAGACACAGTTTATGGGAGGAAGGAGTTTATTTCAGCTTACAGATCCATGGAAGTTCCATCCCTGGAGGAAGAAGCTGGATCCCTTTCATAGATCACCTATGTTTTGAGCAGATAAGCACTGTTCTTTTAACTACAAATGTGGATTTCTTTACTTGCACTGACTTAAGCAAGTCCTACTTTGCTTGTCATGCCCCCCTATTCACAAGACTTTCTAGTTAATTTATGGAAATCATTGAGTTAAAATTATAATGATGTTTCAGATAACTTGCTCATTGTTATGGTTTGATTCAGGTGTCCCCCCATAAACTTAGGTGTTCTGAATGCTAGGCTCCCCAGCTGATGGTGATTAGAAATTAAAACTTCCTGGAAGCAGTGTAATGTTGGGGGTAGGCTAATTGTTGTTATAGGCAATTTCCCATGCCAGTTTTTGGCACACTCTCCTGTTGCTATGGTCCACCCTCCACTCATGTTGTCATTTTCCCTGTCATGCCATCATGAACATTCTCCTCAAGGCTATAAGCCAAAATATTTTATTTCTCAGGATTTCATCAAGGGAAAAATATTTAAGAAAATAAAGAACTACTTTTTCATATATTCACCAAAAAAAATAATAATAATGATAAAGAAAGAAAGAAAGAAAGAGTGAAAGGACACCCTGAAGCTGGAAGACAGATTTGTCTAGTGATATATGGGGCTACATACACTTTGTGTTAGGTTAAAATGAGCTCCCGAGATGGAGTCACCTGGATCAGCAGAATAGTGATAGTGATGTGACAGGGACATAGGAAAGTGGATTATGTACATTCTTCAAGAAACTACCTGGTCATTATCCTCTGCTTGCCTAGCAATGCCCTATGTTATGGTTTCCTCCCCCCTTATATCTTAAGACACATGGCCACTGTCTGCTGTTAAGCCCTAGTTCTTTTAAATGGTTAATGTAATAATCTTCCCTGAAGGAACTTTTCTATTCAAATCAATAAGTGAGATTTTTTTTTCCTTCTTCATCTTCCTACAACTAAAAAGTCCTATAAAGCCTACTATGTGAAAACTCAGGGGGGCTGTGCTCCTGTTTTTGAGTCAGCCCTAGAAGCTTGTGCTTTTCCCAAATAAAACTCTCATCTTCCTCAGACTTTCTCCTCCATCCGCACTACCTTAGACCCGCTACCCCCACCCATGTAACCTCAGACCTGCTTAGAATACCCGTGCAACCTAAGACCAGCTCCCCAGCCCACACAACCTCATATCTGCTACCCCTGCCAATGTGACCTCAGACCCACTTCACCCACCCATACCACCTCAGACCTGTTCTACTCTGCCTGCTCAGCCTCTGACCAGATCCCCCACCTAGGAGATCTCAGACCCGCTCTACCCAGCCTGTGCAACCTCAGACACACTCCATCTCACCTGTGTGACCTCAGACCCATTCCACTGGCCCCTGTGTGACCTTGAACCTGTACCTCCCTCCCTTGCACAACTTGAGATGAACTCCCCTTGCCCCCTTGGAAATCTGCCCACTCCTGCCCCACGTAAAAGCCTTTTCATGCCTCCTGCCCATGCAAAAGTGGTACTATTACCCCCAAAGCAACCAAACTCCCACTCTCCCTGCCCCTACACTGTAATGGGCAGACTATAGCACAAAAAGAATAACATAAAAAATCAAATGAAAGCAAATTCAATAAGGTTGTCCGGTATTACAAAGTTTGTCTCTAATCATAAAATAGATTAAGGTCAGAACCCCAAAACGAAGCGATGAGCAATGCAACCCTGAACAAGCTAATAGTAGAACCTGCAAAAAAGCAACAAAGGACAAAAGTGGATGCTCTCACCACTAGACAAGACCTAATAGATAAGAAAATGGAAGGGATCCAAAGACAGTTAATGGATATTAAGGAGAGAAAAAACAAAGACCTCAAAAATCAGCTGGGTAAGCTAAATGTAGACATAAAGAAATGCAACAATGAATTCCAAGAAGCATCAAGAAAATCAGAAAATGATGTGAAAAGAGAACTTGACATAGGAAACTATACTTAGAAAAGTAGTATAGAAAATGCAAACCTAATTGAACAAGCCCAAACTTTTGTAGACACACTCAAGAAAAAAGTCAGCCATGTGGAGGATAGAAACTCAGGCCTGGAAGGAAAAAAAAAAAAAAAAAAAAAAAAAAAACAACAACAACCAGTTCAAGAGTTCAAAAGTTTCAATAAGATCAAAAATTTTTGTGAACAGAACATTAGGGAACTGTGGGGTGGAGAACTATTTAACAAAATAAATTAAGGAAGAAAACTTTCCCATCCTCTCAAAACAAAGGCCCATCAAGATACAAGAAGCTAATAAAACTCCAAAAAGACTGGGCCAAAGGAGACACTCTCCAAGACATACTGTCATTAAGATGCTAAACATTAACACCAAAGTGTGGAAATCCTAAAAGCAGCTAGGGGAAAATAGCACATCACATTTAAAGGTAACTCTGTCAGAAAACTTAAGACTTCTCAATGCAAACCTTGATCCAGGAGTGCCTGAAATGGAACACTGCACATTCTAAGAACCTATGGCTTCCAACTCAAACTACTCTGCACAACAAAAGTATCCCTCATAATAGATGGTAAAAGAAAAACTTTCCATGAAAAAACTCAGCTTTTCAACTATATGAACAAAAAAATAAACTTACAAAGACTATTTCAGGAAATTCTCCACACAGAAGAATTAAATAATCAACTTCAAGTGCCTACAAGAAGCAGATCACAATAACCAAACTCAGAGAAGGCACAAAAATCTTCAAAGTCCATGAAAATACCCAACCACATAAACCAATGCAATATTCCAGGGATCAAATCAAACCTCACAGTCACTACCCTAAGTATCAATGGCCTTAATTCACCCACCAAGAGACACAAGCTAACAGGGTGGATCAGATAATTAAGCCCCTCAATGTGTTATCTTCAAGAAAGCCACTTCACCACTAAAGACAGACATGGTGAAAGTGTGGAAAATGATATCCCAATCAAATGGGAATAAGAAATAAACAGACATACCTATACTAATACATTTCAATCCAAAAAATAATAAAAACAGAGGAAGAATTCCACTTCCTACTTATCAAGGGAACAATCCTTCAAGAGGATATCACAATCATAAATCTTTATTCACCGAACATGGACACTACAACTCAAAAAAGAAAACTTAGTTGACAGTAAAAGAGATATAATCACCAATGCCATCATACTTGGGGACTTCATTACTCCATTATCAGCAATAGATAGATCATCCAAACAGAAAATTAACAGGAAAGTAAGAGAGCTCAGAAAACAACAGAACATTTAGATCTATTGGACATCGATGAAACATTCCACCTCAATTCCACAGCCTACACATTCTTCTAAGCAACTCATGGAACCTTCTCTAAAATAGATTATATACTGGGTCACAAAGCCTGCCTTCATATATTTAGGAAGATTTGCATAATCCCCTGCATGTATTAGATCACAATGCTATATTGCTAGAAATTAACAACAAAAGACTCACCAAAAATCCCATTGGCTTCTGGAAAATGAATATTACACTTTTAAACAATAAACTGATAGTGGTCAAAATAAAAAATAAACTTGCAAAATTTCTAGAAATGAATGAAAATGAGAACACATTGTACCAAATCTTATGGGACACAATGAAGGCAGTCATTGGGAAAAATCATAGCACTAAATGCCTTCATAACAAAGACAGGGATATCTGAAATCAATAATATAACAATCCACATAAAAGCACTGGAAAAGCAAGAAGAATCCAACCCCAAAAGCTCCAGATGGAAAGAAAGAATTAAGATCAGAACAGAAATTAATGAATTGAAAACTAAGAAAACAATTAAGAAATTTGATGAAACAAAGAGCTGGTTCTTTGAAGAAATAAACATTAAAAAACCCCTGGCCAATTTGATCAAGTGAAAAAAAGAGACACTTGAAATTAACAAAATTAGAAATGATAAAGGAGAGATCACAACAGACATAAGTGAAGTTGGGAGAATCATCAGAATTTATTTCAAAAACTTCTACTCCACAGAACTGGATAATACAGAGGAAATGGATAAATTCCTAGAAACATACCATCTACCAAAGCTAAACTCAGAGCAAATTAATTTCCTAAACATACCTATCACACACAGAGATGGAAAAGGTAATTTAAAACCTCCCCCAAAAGAAGAGTCCTGGACAAATGATCTGCTCAGCTGAATTCTGTCAAACCTTTATGGAAGAACTGAAACCAATCCTTCTCAAATTGTGCCACACAACAGGAGAGCAGGGAGAGCTCCCCTACACCTTCTATGAAGCTGGTATCACCCTATGACCAAAACCAGGCAGAAATGCCACAAGAAAAGCAAACTACAGGACTATTTCCCTGATGAACTTAGACCTAAAGATCCTGAACAAAATCCTTGCAAACCGAATCCAACAATGTACCAAAAACATTATCCAACTTGATCAACTGGGTCTCATCCTGGGAATGCAGGGATGGTTCAACATATGGAAATCTGTCAATGTAATACACCACATAAAGAAGGTTAAACACAAAATCCACATGATCATTTTCATGGATGCAGAAAAGGCCTTTGAAAAAATACAACATCAGTTCATGATCAAAGCATAGGAGAGAATTGGCATTATTAGTTTATATCTCACAATATAAAGGCTATATATAAAGCTCCTAAAGCCCAAATAATACTTCATGGAGAGAGACTTAAGGAAATTCCCCCACCCCCAGTGATATCAGGAACAAGGCAGGGTGTCCAATCTCATCTCTGCTCCTCAATATATTGCTGGTAGTCCTAGCTGAAGAAATAAGACAGGAGAAAGAAATAAAAGGGATACAACTTGGCAAGGAATAAGTCAAGTTAGCTCTATTTGCAGGAGACATTATTCTATACCTAAGAGACCTGAGAGACTCCATCTCAAAACTCTTAAGGGTAAATAACTCCTTGAACAAAATATCATGATACAAAATCAATGCACAAGAAACAGGAGACTTTATGTATGCAAATGACAAAGAAACAGAAAAAGAAATAAGTGATAGTGTCCCAATTTCAATAGCAACAAAATAAAATAAAATACCTTGGAATAACATTAACCAAGACAGTGAAATATCTATACAATGAAACCATAAAAACACTCACAAAAGAAATTGAGGAGAACTTGAGAAAATGGAAAGACCTCCCATGCTCCTGGATAGGCAGAATTAACATTGTGAAAATGTCAATTACAGCTTTAAAGCGATACCAATCAAAATCCTAATATTGTTCTTCACAGACATTGAAAAAAAATGATCTCAAAATTCATATGGAAAGGCAGAAGGGCTTGGATATCCAAGCATATCCTCAGCAAAAGAAACACCTCTGGAGGCATCATTATTCCTGATCTAAAGCTGTATTACAAAGACATAGTAATTTTATGGGCTGGAGAGATGGCTTAGCGGTTAAGCACTTGCCTGTGAAGCCTAAGGACCCCAGTTCGAGGCTCGGTTCTCCAGGTCCCACGTTAGCTAGATGCACAAGGGGGCGCATGCGTCTGGAGTTCATTTGCAGAGGCTGGAAGCCCTGGCGCGCCCATTCTCTCTCTCTCCCTCTTATCTATCTTTCTCTCTGTGTCTGTTTCTCTCAAATAAATAAATAAAAATTTTAAAAAAAGACATAGTAATTTTAAAAAAGCATGGTACTGGCATAAAAACAGGAGTGTAGACAAATGGAATAGAATCAAGGAGCCTGACTTTGGGACAAGTAACTACAACTACTTGATATTTGACAAAGTACCTAACAGTATAGGCTAGAAAAAAGACAGCATCTTCAACAAATGGTGCTGGACAAATTCGATAACCATATGCAGGAAATTGAAACATGAGTGGGATGGGGGACACAAAATTGGGCCCAAACAACAATGGTACCATAAAATTCTACATCCCAAAAGACAGACCAAATAATCAGAGAGACCTACAAGGTTTCCCAAAAGAAGACAGATTTCTTTCAGAGTACTTGATGACCCACCAAAGGTTATTGCTAAGACACTCCTGCCAATGATACCATATGCTGTTGGCATGTAACATGGGGTGACATGGCTGGAAGATGGAAGAGAGTCAGTCCCCAGATAGTGCATCTATGGCCAGAAGGTGCTACAAGAGCAACTAGGGGAAAATTACCAACATCTATCCAAGCAACTCGTGGTATAACTCACTTAGCAGCAAACAACCTGACATGATGCTCACAGATGTGCAATAGTGGGGCACAGCCATGGTGGGAAACCAACTGCTCTTGATGATTTGGCTAAGTGATCTGCTCAGTAGAACAGAACCCACAAATGGAGCTCTGAAACAAGTCAGAATCTTGTCCAATAATGAGCCCACTCTCCATTTTCAAGCTCCCACCAACTGTGGACTACAAGAGGGCCTACAGCTACTAAATTCTCTCTAAAAAATGGATATCCCATATATCTGGCGCTAGCTTTACTCCCCATTGGAGAATTTGCCTCTCTTTTTCAGATAGATGCAGATCCTTAGGAGAGAACCAACCCATCATACCTCAAAAGGGCTGCAGCTAAAACCAAAAGGAAGTGGGGAAACAAGTGAGAGTGTTTGCTCTTTTCTTGGTGAACCTGGTACCTGCACAAAGGTGAAGGAGATAGACACACAGAACATTCAACTCCTACCAAGACAGATATCCAGAGACACAGAGGCTCCCAAGACCTCATCACTGAAGCAGAACCAAAACAAACCCAACTTGGCTCAGGGAAATTTATCAAAGAGAGGGAAGAAATAATATTAGAGTCACATGTTGAGACATTATACACAGAGACATTGCCTTTTACTCATAACTGATGGCTAACCCCACAATGCATGCCCCATATTCCCCAACTAAGGGTCCCTGAAGAGGGGCAAGGACAGGGAGGAGGCTAATAATGGTACCACCTTGTCTGTATTCACTGGATTCAAAATTTAAAAAAAAAAAAAAAAAAAAAACAAAAAACCTTTCATCTTTGCCTCAGAGTTGTTTGTGTCATCTTGATCACTCCCAAACATATCTGGTGCGGTGAGTTGGATAGGAGGCTCCCAGCTGCCCTGTTGGGGGGCCAGACCTCCTTTTCCCTGACCAGATCATTGAACTGCCACTGACCAATGAAGGCTTCAGAACTTCTGTGCCTGGTGCTGGCTTTTACACTCACTGCAATTCAGCCTCCTCCATTTTCCATTTTTGTCACTTCCCTCCTCCTCATTAAGTGTCCCTCTTTGGTTGGCCTGTTCTCAGGTTTAATACCTCATTTTGGAAGCTGTGCCAGCACATCAGGCCACATCCCCTTGCATGTTTTTGGTCCCCAAACACAGGTTTCAAAAAAGATGTTCACTAGATGCTTCAAGTCTCTCCCTCTCCATTCTACCATACCTTAAGGGGCACCTTTTGGTTTGGTTCCACCAATCTCAGGACATGTCCTTCCCCTCCCTTCTCTGCCTCCAACTTCTGAGGTCTCATCTTTCAGTTCCAGCTGCTTAATCCATCGGGAGTGCAGATGCCCACCTTGCCCAGTAACAGGCTAAACAGCTGCCCATGTGTGGCCTCTGCCCATGTCGGAAGTGCAGGCCCCATTTACTCTAGTGGTCCAAGTGTCATATTGGTGTTCTATTTAAACCCTGGTTTCTTCCTCCCACCCTTGTTTTGCACTTTCTCTGTCTCCTCTCACTATCCATTTCACTATATTCTCCCACTTCCATGGCCTAATCCAATTTCTATTATGATTCTGGGAAGACATTAAACCTCATCATCTGATCTTTTTCTTCAACACTACCTGGCCACAGTATAAGCTGGAAATGGTTCCAAGTGGCCTGAAAATAGTACTTTTGATTTCCAAATTCTCACTGATTTCGGAAACTGCCAATGTATGGGTAAGTGGTCCAAAATACCCTATATTCAGTCGTTTCTCACTCTGCATGCACAGCCCTCTTTCTGCTCTGCCTGCTCTTCTCACCAGGTCCTTCTAGCCAAGGTCTCTGGAATGTGCTCTAATTCAACCCCTCCCCCCTACTCACCCTTACTCTATGCTTTTATCCTGGCCACCATCGATGACCTGGCCCCAGCAGCTCCTCCAGCTCCCTCAGCCTCTCCTGATCCCCTGCCCAGTACATGCACTCCTTCCCTTCATCTGCCTCCTGTTCTGCCTCCCTGCCCCCTGCCACCACCATTTCCCATCTCCTCTCCTCATCTTTCCTCTCCTACCTAATGTACTCATTCTCTCAGAGATGGAATGTACCCTTTACGTGAGATTGCAGGTAGTGAAGGAATCATTCACATTCATGTTACTTTCCCATATCTGATTTATTCCAGATTGACAAATGTCTAGGTCTTTCTCCACTCATCCACCACACTATGTCAAAGAATTTTTCTACTTCACCCAGGCCCATGACCTAACCTGGCATAATATTTTTGTAGTTTCTTTCCTACACTCTCACTACTGATGAACAAAAATGTATCTGGGGGGCTGTTCAGGCCCATGTTGAGGAGACTCACTTCACTGATAACACTTTCCCAGTGGGGATGCTTGCTGTCCCCAGACAGGACTCTGACTGAAAATACCATGCTCTAACTACCCCATATACCTGTGATAGGATGGTACTTTGTCTCCTGGCTGGCCTCCAAAAAGTCTGGTCACTTACCCAGAGACCTAATGAAAATCCAGCTGAGCTAATGGGATGCCTAACTGAGACATTGGCCCAATACACTCAACTTTACCCTGCTTCCCAAGAGGGCATAATAGTTCTCAATACTCATTTCCTGTCCCAATCTGCCCCCTGACACCTACAAAAGGATCCTCAAACTCCTCAAGGAGATCTTCTTGACCTGGCATTTATAAAGTTTTTCATAACATAGAGGACCAGGAATGGACTGAGAGGTTGGCCAGAGACAAGACTAAAGTTCCAGTTCCTGGCCATCACCCTGAGGCCTCCTCCAAAGATGACAATGGGGCCACAATGCTCACCATGAGGACCCTGCTTCAAGTGTGGTCACACTAGTCATGAGGCAAAAATCTGCCCAAATCCATGGCCACTGCCAGGACCCTGGCTCCACTGTAGACTTGTTAGACACTAGAATGCTGTTCTTGCCTCTACAAGGTAGGCCATCCCTTTCCCCTCATCCCCCACCAAGAGCCAATCACTGATCTTCTGGGCTTGGTGGCCAAAGATTGATGGTTCTCTGGGATGTCATCCTCCACCAACACTCTCCATATCACAATGGAGGAACCTAGGGTCACAATCCAGCTGGCAGGAATGCCTGTCTCATTTGTTACAGGGGCCAGTTGGTCAATCCTACAATTCTACTCTGGTAAGACTTTTCACTCACAGATCTCTGTGTCAGGTGTTGACAGCCTATAACACTCCCCATGCATCACCTCTCTTACCCTGTGTAGTCTGGGACACTCCCCTCTCCCATTAATTTCTTTTAATACCCTTTTGTCCTGTTCACCTCCTGGACTGAGATATTATGCAAAAACTCTCTCTCTTTCTCTCTCTGTGTGTGTCTCTCTCTCTCTCTCTCTCTGACTTACTGCTCACACTCCATCTTCTTCCTCTTGCCAGCTCCCTCCCTTACAAAGGATTCAAGTTTCCCCCCTTCCAGCCTCAGAGGTTTATCCCAGGGTGTGGGACACTTCCTTGTTGGCACTAGCCTCTCACCACACCCTTGTCCTCATCAGACTCAAAGACCCTACATCTTATTCCTGCTATCCTCAATACCTAATCTCACTTAAACATTGCCAAGGACTCAAACCAATTATGTCTCACTTGCTCCAAGCTGGCCTCCTTCACCTCACTCATTCCCCTTGCAATACTCTGATCTTGCCTGTTATCAAACCTGATGAAGCTTACCACTTAGTCCAAGACTTTCACCCAGTCAATGCCACTGTTATGCCAATTCAT
This sequence comes from Jaculus jaculus, assembly GCF_020740685.1. NCBI lineage: Eukaryota > Metazoa > Chordata > Mammalia > Rodentia > Dipodidae > Jaculus > Jaculus jaculus. Next base: position 38,715,193 of record NC_059104.1, read on the forward strand.
CCAATAGTCCCCAACCACCATACTCTCCTCTCTCACATCCTTTCCTCCACTACTAATTTTTCAAAAATTGACCTCAAAGATGCCTTCTTTTCCATCCCCCTCTACCCTGACTCCTACAATCTCTTTGCTTTCACCTGGGAGGACTCCAATACTCACACTGCCTCTCAACTCACTCAGACTGTCCTTACCCAGGGTTTTAGAAACAATTCTCACTTATTTGGTCAAGCTCTCTCAACTCATCTTTTGGTCCTGGATCTGTCACCCAGCACACTTTTACAATATGTAGATGGTCTTTTGCTCTGCTCACCCTATCTTTCTTTTTCTAAGCTACATACCAAAACATTTCTTAAGTTTCTTGGATCCAATGGTTTCAAGTTCACCCTCCCCCCATAAAGCTCAACTTTCTTTTTTTTTCCTTTTTTATATTTTTTTGTTACATATGGACATATTTTATATGTAAGCATCACATGTTGGTACCATTCTTTACCTCCTCCCTGTCACTTTTCATAAGAGGCAGTCCTCATTGGAGATGTAGGTCAACCGCATGGGTATTGTTGGTCATGCATTATGAGGCAGCAGTCAGTTATGGGGGGAGAGGCAATGTTTCTATACAAAATGTCCCAACTTGTGGCTCTAACAACCTTTCTGCACCCTCTTCCAGAAGATTCCCTGAGCCATCCTGGGAACATTTTATGTCTACTTCAGTGATGGTCACTTAGGAACATCTAGATGTCTGGTTTGATAGGTGTTGTGCACCCTCACTATCTTTCTCCATAACCCTTGTGCTGTTATCAACTTAACTAAGAAAGCAGCATTCTCGCTTATTTCCCCAATTCCTCAGCTGGGGCCGGGTTGGAATGCACTGTGTCATTTATCTCCACAGGTCCAGTTCCCATATGAAAGACAGAAGCAGATTCTCCAACAGAGAGTGAAGCCAGCACCAATTAAATGGGATAACCATAATTAATTTAGAGAGAATATAAAGGGTGTAAACTCTTTCATAATCTAAGGTTAGTGGAAGCTTCACAATGGAAAGCAGAGTTAATATCTGGATATGTTTCTGACTTATTTCTCAGTTCCAGATATTGTTACCTTTCCACTGAGTGGATCTGTTAGCCAATCTAAGAGCAGTTGGTTACCCATCATGGCAGTGTGCCACTATTGTACTTGTGTGAGCATCACATCAGATTGTTTGCTTTGGAGTCACTTAGACTTTGAGTAGTTTGGACAGATGTTGGCCACTTTCCCCTGGTAGCTTATATAGCTCCTTCCAGCACTAGAAAGGTTAATTATTTGAGGACTGGCTCTCCTCTTGATTACAGTCAGTTCTCCCCATGGTCCCTGATGACAGCAATTGGTGTTTTCAGCAGTAGGGTCTTACCATTAACCTCTGGTGGGTAAGGAAGTGCTCTGACAGAAGTCTGTCTTGTTTGTTTTGGGAGATCTAGTCGGTCTCTCTCATCAATAGCTCATTGTGGATGTAGACCACATCCTGGTACAGGGAATTACAGGCCAGCACCAAGGGAAAAAAAAAAAAAAAGACAAGAAAAATCCAGAGAAGAAAGAGAAATAAGAGAAATTTGACATTAGGTTTTGTATCACTCTCTCCAGGTCCCTCTGATTCAGGTGCTCCCTCTAAGGTTTGCTTAGGGTACCACCTTTTAGTCTGATTTCCAGGATAAAGAATTCTATGCTGAATAGAAAACTAATAAAAAGAAATAAATTAATTTAAAAAATTAAAAAAATAAAATAAATGTCATGAAAAAAAAAAGAATTCTAAGGTACCAGTTTAATTTGGGTTCAGATATTGTGTCACCCCACCACCACCATTTCCTTTCTCCCAGGCTCTGCCTCTCTATTGTTCAAGATTCACGGTGCTACTCAGTTATGTCAGCAACTTGGGCTGATCCAGGTTAGGGACTGCAGATGAATGAGATCATGCAACAATTGTGTTTCTGTGATTGTGAGTTCACTTACAATTATCTGTTCCATGTTTGACCAGTTTGCTACAAATTTCAATGTGTCATTTTTCTTACTGCTGAGTAGAATTCCATCTTTAGATAAACTACATTTGGTTATCCATTTATCCAATGATGGGCACCTGGATTTATTCCAGCTTTTAGCTATTATGAATTGAGCAGCTATAAACATGTTTGAGCAAATATCTCTGAACTGAGATGTGGATCTTTTAGGATTAATGCCCAGTAAGGGAATAACATGATCTGCTGGTAACTTTATATTCATCTTTGTCAGGAGTCTTTAAATTGATTTCAACAGTGGTTGTACCAGCTTACATTCCCACCAACAGTGATTGAGTGTTCCCATTTCTCCACAGCCTGGACAACATTTGTTTTCATTTGATTTTTTAATGATTGCTATCCTTACTGGGATAATGTAGAATCTCATAGTTTTTTTAATTTGCATTTCCTTAATGGTTAGGGATGTTGAACATTTTCTTAAGTGTATGTTAGCCATTTGTCATTTTTCTTCTGAGAACTCCCTATTTAGTTCTCTGCCCCACTTACTGAGTGGGTTGTTTGATTTTTTTATTGTTTAATTTTTGGAATTCTTTGTAGATTCTAGATATTAGGCTTCTCACAGTGTTATAGCTGGCAAAGATTTTCTCCCACTCAGTGAGTAATCTGTTGGCTCTGCTTGTGGTATGTTTGTCTGGAAAAAGCTTTTTAGCTGCGTGAGATACCATTGGTTAAGTGCTTGTTAAATTTCCTTGCTACTGGAGTTTTGGTAAGGAAGTATTTTCCCAGTCCTATATCATGGAGAAGGCTTCCTAATTTTTCTTCCAGTAGATGAAGTGTTTCAGGTCTTATATTGAGGTCTTTAATCCATCTGTAGTTGATTTTTGTGTATGAAAAAGTGAGTGGGTCTAATTTCATTTGTCTATATATGGTCATCCAACACCATTTGTTGAAGATGTTGTCTTTTCTCCAGTCTAGAGTATTGGCTCCTTTGTTAAAGATCAAGTAGCTGTAGTTGCTTGCCCTATAGTCTGGGTTTTCAATTCTGTTCCTTCAGTCTATGTTTCTGTTTTTATTCCATTACCATGCTGTTTTTGTAACTATGCCTTTATAATATAGCTTTCAATCAGGTATGGTGATACCACCAGAGGCGTTTCTTTTGCTGAGGATATTTTAGGATATCAGAGTCCTTCTGCCATTCCATATGAATTTTGAGATCATCTTTTCAGTGTCAGTGAAGAATGATGCTGCTTTTTTTTTTTTTTTTGGTATTGTGTTAAATTGCTTTTGGTAGAATTGCCATTTTCATAATATTAATTCTACTTATCCAGGAATACAGAAGATCCTTTCATTTTCTTACATCCTCCTCTGTTTCTTTCTTGAGTGTTTCTATGTTTTCACTATATAGTTCCTTCACATCCTTTATTATTGGTATTTCAAGGTATTTATTTTTTTGCTGTTGTTATTGAAAATGGGATGGTCTCACTAATTTCTTTCTCTGTATATCTGTACTTTCCATACAGAAATGCTACTGATTTTTGTGCTGGGGGAAGTCCACACACTGACTGGGCAGGGAAGTCAGATCTGGGCTCTGGGAGGGGGCAGTAATGGGTCTGGCCTACACACTCCAGACCAGTGTGCTTGCCCACACACTGAGTGCGCAGGGAACTCAGATCCAGATGGTGGGAGGAGGCAGATATAGGTCCAGCCTACCAACTACAGATGGCCATTCCGCCCTCACACTGACCATGCAGGGAACTCAGACGCAGGAGGTGGGAGGGGGGAGAAATGGGTCCAGCCTACTCACTCCAGACCACTGAGCCACCAAGCTCAACTTTCTTTAACCAGTTAGGTATCTGAATTTTCTCCTTAGCCCAACCTCATGACAACTGACCGTGAACTGCAAACAACTTTGCTCCCTCTCCCCAACTACCTCTCAGGAAAAAAAAAACAAAACAAAACAAAAAAAAAAAAAAAAAAACAAAAACTTCTCTTTTCTTGTCTTTGCTGGGCTTCTTTAGATTCCAAACTTCTCCCTCCTGGAAAAGCCCCTTTACAATGAAACAAATCCTCATGACCTCCTAGACCCTAAGTCAGAGACAGACGCTACTTTCTCTGACCTGCACAATGCCCTCTCAGAAGCTCCAGCCCTTGCACTTCCAGACCTTCAGCAGCCTTTTCTTCTTTATTCCATAAGAATAGGGGCTATGACATTGGGAGTTCTGGGCCAAATGAAGGGTCCTTCTTTTACCCCTGTAGCTTATCTTTCTCAACAACCAAAAACCTCTGTTCAGGGTTTTCAACCATGCCTACATGCTTTTGCTGCAGCTGCTCTTTTGGCCCAAGAGGCACAGAAATACATATTTGGGTAACTCTTGCTTGCCTATACAGGCTTACTCAATCCGTGCCAAGGCCTCTCCACAGTTGGAGTCCATCCCCTTCCCTCTTTCAAATTCCACCAACACAGGGACTCACTTCCTGGGGTGGGCTGGCAGATAGATTTTATTCAGATGCCTCCTCGCAAAAAGACTAAATACCTTCTCACTATAGTGGAAACTTTTTGGGATGGGTTATAGCTTTTCCTATGACAGGAGAAACTGCAAACATAGTTGCCTCTTATATTCTTGAGTCTATTCAGCCTTGCATTGGCCTTCCCTTTACCATTCAATCAGACAAGGGACCAGCTTTCATTTCCAAGGTAACCCAGTAGGTATCCAGAGTTCTGGGAATAGAGTAGAAACTTGATATTCCATATAGGCCTCAGTCCTCAGAGTAGGTAGAAAGAGCAAATGCTATTCTCAAAACTCACCTGTCTAAACTGACTTCTGAACTAAACCTATCCTGGCCCCAACTTGCCTTAGCCAGAATCAGAGCTACTCCTTGGGCCCCCTCCTTCCTTATTCTTTTGAACTCGTGTACGGGCAGTGATCCTTCCTGTTAAACAACCTTCCCCCACTACCAGAAACTCCTCTCCAGGTATATTTATCAACTTTCACTTTTTCCAGAACCTTCTTGGAGAAACATGCTGACCGCCTTATTCTCCAACCATCAGGGGGAGCCACAACTCTCTCACTTAACCCTGGAGATCAAGTCTACCTTAAGCAGTGTAGCTCTCAGGAACTCAAGCTACTCTGGACCAGACCTCATCTGATGATCCTAACCATTCCCATGGCTGCAAAGCTTTAGGACATCCACAGTTGGGTCCACCTGTCACAGCTAAGAGTGTCAAGTCACCTTCATCCTACCCTCATCCACAGATAAGTACACCTCCACCCCAATGGGCCCTGTCAAACTTAAACTCTCTCATGTTCCTACTTTTCCCCCAATCCCAGAATGTTCCTCTGAGATATTCTGATGTCCCTCTGCCTCCTCTCTCTTGTCCTGAGTCCTCAATCCCTCATCTCTGAGTGCTCACCTCCACCCCACCTGGCATTTTAATGTTGTGGTTGTTGACAAGGATAATAAGCTTCTTAATCCTTCCTTCTGTCATCTCATGGCCTGTGCAGAGTCTATCTCCCTCACCTTCTCTATAAAAAAATATTGCCAGAGACTGCCCCAAATCCAGCTCAATACAGAGATGGTATGAGAAAAGTCTGTTTCACTCAGGACCAAGTCATAACAGTATGCTACATTGGTGCTGTCAGAGGGTGCTCACTATCAATCTCACCATTCTGTCACCTCTAGTGACCATGGAACTGCCTCTTTATCACCTGCCTTGAAGGGAGACCTATCAGCCATATTATGAGCCTCTCCCATTAGTACCAATCACGCCTCAGAGTGGATTGCGTGGTTTTGGTCACTCCCACACCTTACGCTTTAGACCTGCTTAGAGAAGAAAGAATAGTGGTCTCTATTTTGTAGCATGCATAGAGTTGTTGTCCATTTATATTTATTTTATCAGAGCCAGTTTAAAGCTAAAGGTACTTGCTCTTTCTACCCCCCCTTTTGTAAAAAAAAAAAAAAAAACAAGGAATTTCAAGAAATAATTATTGGAACATCAACCCAAAATTTAAGATAAAAGGTAAATCAACTTAATATGGGCACAATAAAAGCTTATATCTTGAAGTATCTGACTTATCACAGTAACTCAGATAATTAGGCAATGTTTTAAGTTCTCCTTATGGAATAAACTTTTTTTTTTTTTTTTGACAGGGGCTGAAGTCACTTAAGTTCAGTGTGTAGATTGCCAATGGATTTGTCACAATGTACAAAGATGGTCATTTTCTCAATTAAGGATTTGAATGCAACCTGTAGTAACCAAAGTTTAGTGAATTCAATTCTATAGATAAACATCCAAAGAATATAGAAAGAAAGATATTTAAAGTAGCATTTTGTTGAAAAGACAGTTATATTTTCAAAATTGGAAGGGTTTACATGACATGTGGGCTTTACTTTGTTGACTGCAAAACTTGACTCATGAATCTAAGCTATGAGGGTATAATTTACAGAAAAGTATATGCAGTACCTGTGTGGTGATAAATAATACCCTGGGACTGTTAGCAGACAATGGAAGAAGTAGAAACAGTTTTTTAGCCATTGCCCCTAAAACATGATGATACAGGGTCTTTACATAGTATGCGTTTAGATGGGGAAAGTCAGTAAATGAAGGTGTTATTTCAAAGTTCACTGTTGACACAGCTATCCTCTACCAGCATGTCTGGAAATTGCCTGTGGCTTTATCCTTCAGATCTGAAACAAAACCTTTGTGGTAGGAAATTAGGTAAGTGCTAAGAGAAAATATATGCAAGAAGAAGGGCTGTAAAAATGTACCTAAAGAAGTAGTTTGTGTCTCATTACCTATATTTTGTTCTATATATTTCAACTATATAAAGTGTTCACAGAAATAAATTACAGAGACAGAAGAAAATCTAAGGGATAATTTTTCTAGGCCTCTTAATAAGCAGATACACTATTGTTTACCCATTTTTGAAAAGAAACACAACAGGTCTCAAATGAGGGTCAAGAAATTGTTACTAGTTATGTGTGACCATGGGGTAGAGAATAAACCCAGCTCTCATGTTTATTTCTGTAACTTTTATTTATGATTTTGAGTTATTAAAATATACAAAGTATAAAAAAGAAATAAAATATAAAAAGTATGAAAATTATAAAAGTATACCTCGTGTCATCAAAATTCACTAGACCATCTGTAAGGTCACCTATAGTTACCTATTCTTTTGTTTGTTTGTTTGTTTGTTTTGTTTTTCAAGGTAGGGCCTCATTCTGGTCCAGGCTGACCTGGAATTAACTATGTTGTCTCAGGGTGTCCTCAAACTCATGGTGATCCTCCTACCTCTGCCTCCCAAGTGCTAGGATTAAAGGCGTATATTACCACACCCGGCCAGTTACCTACTTTTTTACATGTAATTTTTTTTTTCAGGTAGTATCTTGCTCTAGATCTGGCTGACTTGGAATTTACTATGTAATCTCAGAGTGGTCTCAAACTCATCATGATCCTCCTACCTCTGCCTCCTTAGTGCTGGGATGAAAGGCATGCACCAACTTATATGTGATTTTTAGGTTATAAAAATATAAGTTCAAAAAATTCTTATTCATTAGTCCTGCAAATGCTTTCATTTGACTGCTATTGACAATTTTTGGCAATGACTGATAGGCTCTTATGAGCACTGAACAAATTATATTCAAAAGGGATTAAGTTGCTAATGGATTAATGGTGGTCAAAAAAACAATCTACCATTTCCATTCATGTTACTGGATTACCATTCTTCATAGAACAATAATGACAACTCTTGCAAATTCTTCTTGACCTTTTTATTTTGAGGCTCATGTTACTCTCAGGGTGGCCTCAAACTCATGGCAACCCTCCTACCTCTGCCTCCTGAGTGCTGGGATTAAAGTCGTGTACCCCCACACTTGGCCTCATGTTAAACTCTTAAATAACTATGCCCAGCACACTGATACTTCACTATAGAACTCAGGCACTTTTAGTAACAATATCAGCTATTTGGTTGTAGCAAGTATTTGTTTCAAGTTCATGCACAATGATAGCTCTCTTTGGCAATTGACGTTTCCCAACATTCATTCCTTTCATAATTCCTGGGTCCTTGGACCTCATAACCTTTGCTGCTAGAATCTTTTGTTTATCTCAACTTATATCCATATATTACATTATTTATATTCTATGTAAATATTCTCCCTAAAGGATCTTAGCTAAACTCAGAACTTCTATCTTAATGCTGGCACTAATAGATCTCAACTTCCAGGCCAGAAATGTTCTCAATACATCAAACTCATTTGTAGATATCTCTACATATCTAAGCCCTATGTGTTGGCTTTAACTCAAGTTTTCTTTCATCCACTGGAAACTCCATCTCATTCTCTACTTCCACACTAAAGTAAGGCACCATGTTTTCCTGGGCCAAAACTTTAACAAAGAGTTATTTGTGTTTACTTTCTTTTCCTTAAATCTACTTATTAGTCATCAAACAATTCTTTAATTTATTCCAGAATCCTGTATTAAGTATATGTTGTGTATTATTACAGAAGGAAATACTTAGGAAGAAAATTATATAATAATGAATGAATATTAGGAAAGCATATATTATATCCTGTGGACACAGAGCATCTGATTGTCTGGGCCTGACAAGCACCTTCATTTTAGTCATTTTAGTGCTCCTCTGTTTCCATACTGCTTTTTTTCTACTTTGCTCCATAGCTTCTTAGGCTGTGTCCTATGCCTTCCACTCTGGTGTCAGAGTGACCTTTCTAAAATGCCATTCTCATCATGTCACCAGCTGACTTCCAAGCCTTATGTGGTTCCCAAGACTGTCAAGCTATAGTTCACAGTTCACAGCTTAACATCATCCGGAGCCCTTCACCCTGAGCCCCGGACTTCTTTCAGACCATTGAAAATGTGCACAGTTCCTTCGTGTTAGTTATTTTTCCTAATGTGTATGAGACAGGGCTCAGTAATTATCAACTCTGCTTCCTCTGTTATGCTCATGGCACTAATGTCCACGGTGACTTTTCTGATGACCTGCTGCCTTGTCACTTGGAGGTCTTCCCCATGCCTCTCTCATGCCTCCTCTATATTACCAGCATAATGTCAGGGAGTACTATTTCCACCAAGTGCATGACCTGCCCCTTCGCTTTCGCACTCTATAGGTGGGTTGAGAGTAAAAATTTTGTTTAATTCAGCTAGAGTTATCAAAATCTCTTATAGGAGCGCAGTGTGGTGGTGATACATGCCTAAATCCCAGCACTGGGGACGTAGAGGTAGGAGGATTAGCATGAGTTCAAGGCCACCCTGAGACTACACAGTGAATTCCAGGTCATCGTGGGCCAGAGTGAGATGCTACTCCAAAATAACCCCCCCAAAAAACATCTCTTATAGGTCCTGCAACATAGACAGTATGGATAAACACTTGCTGAATTGATTTGTCCCTAACACAGAGGTACAGGAAGAAATATATCATTTTACTGAAATCAGCTGGGAGCTCCCATAGTCTCATTACTATTGCCCCTAGTTAAAGAGCCAGCTATTTAAATGAATCATAAATTTGGAACTTATTATTTCTGTATTATTGGGAATTTGAATTAACCTCATAAAGGCCCCATTTCTGTAAGATAAAGATGTTAGTTATTACATATTATTTAATATACATATATGATTATTAGAAGCTCATACAAACTCATGCACAAAAACCATTTAAAACAGGATCTGATCATGGTAATAATGCAATAAAATCAGTTGATATCACAAATCCAATATCCACAAACCAGCTACTTCATCATTTCACATTAAGTTTTAGCAATAAACGTTACGTTGATCTAGTTTATCTTCACTATTTCCCCAGACTCTGTTTCTATGTATTTATAGTAATAAATCTGCAAGTTTCATTAGGTTTTGAATAATGTATTATATGTTCTATGTTCACTGTAGTGTACTTCACAACCATCATGTCATAGAACCAACTTAGGTATTCATTCACCAATGATTAAAGAAAAATTATAAATATATACAGTAGAATATTGTGCAATTATAAAATGGAAAAGGTCTGTCATTTACAATACTATGTAGGGACCTCAAGGATAATCAATCTATGTTAACCAAGCAATCCCAGAAGACAAGTCCAACATGTCCTCATTGTAAACTCTAAGACGCTCAACTCATAAAAGCAAAGAGAAAACTTGTGATTATCGCAATCTGGGAAGATGATATTCAAGAGACATAAAACTTAAACCATATGAGAAGAATGGAGTTGCTATTTTGTTAGTCAGATCAATTGTACTACCTGATGTACATAGTTAACTTTGGTGTATTGAACATTGCAAGATCACTGAGAGAAAATTTTGATATTTTCACCACAAAAGTATTGTGAAAAATATATCTTAATTAATTTGACTCAATTGTTTCACATCATATTCAAATATTATTAAATCAGTTTATATCACAGAAATGCATATATTTTGTCAACTTATAACATATCTTTTAAAAAATGGTACTTTAAGAAGATTCATAAGTTTTTTAATATTTTATTTTTATTTATTTATTTGAGGAAGAGAGTGAGAAACACTCAGATATATAGATAGAGAGAAAGAATGGCTGCACTAGGATCTTCAGCCATGGCAAACAAACTCCAGACACATCTACCACTTTGTGTATCTGACTTATGTGGGCCCTGGGGAACTGAACCAGGGGCCTTTGGCTTTGCAGGCAAGCACCTTAACTGCTAAGCCATCACTACAGCCATGTAAATGTATTTTAAAAAGCTTGATGAATACCATCATGTTTGATGGTAAGCTAATTGTGGGGGGGGGGTGCTAGATAGATGGTGTAGCAGTTACGGCACTTGCTTGCAAAGCCTAAGGACCCAGGTTTAATTCCATATAACCTACATATGCCAGATGCACATGGTGGCATGTATATCTGGAGTTGGTTTGCAGTAGCTATAGGCCCTGGTGCACCCATTCTTTCTCTACCTACCTCTCTCTCCCTCAAATAAATAAGTAAATAAATAAATAAATATTTATAAAAGAAAGTATGCTTAATTTTATTATATGCCAACACTTAAATGTTTAGGCAGATTACTGCTATTTACCATTGTTTTGTCCACAAGAAAATCAGATACCAGTTTTCTTCCATGCCTGTGGACATGTAGACAACTCAATTGTAATTTGGGCAGATTCCTGTGACCTGGATGTAAACCTAACAGCAGAGTGTATACCTGATGTGCAGATAAGCATTCCCACAGCTTTACAGGGAGAACCTTAATTCAAGTCCAGACTGAGTTCAACCCAGCAAACATTTACTGAGAATTTAACACACAGTCTTTCACTCTGAGATACAATGTGGTTGAGTTCAAGCCTTTGGGAGCTCTAAATACAAGTTGCGATCAACAATAAAATCATTAAAATGCTGTCAAGGGTGGGTTGTAACAGAGGTCACAAACAGTAACAGAGGTGAGTACTTTGACACCGAAGGCTGAACTGAAATTGTGCATTCAGAGGACAAAACCATATGTGATGTGAATCAAAAATGATTCACAGAATTGTGGCAAGCAAAAATGTTAGGAGCAAATAAAATAAGGAAATCACAGCAAAAAGGCATGTGGGGTGGGGTGAGGTGGGGTGGGAGAGCAGTGTTCTTGGTGAAGGACTTTTAGAAGTGTAGGTAAGTGGAACAGTAGGCCAGGAGAAAGTGTCATACATGCCATTGTAAAATCTATCTGCCAGTCACAGATCAGAGGATAAAGCTTCAGACTTGAGAGTCACTAGGTCAGCACAGTGGACTTTTTCCAGTCCTACAAACTAGCAGAGAATTTACTTCAAAAAATCTCAATCTTCAATCTCACTGGCTTTAAGCAGCCAAAGGAGGTGGCAGGGGTTTAGAGGAGAGCCAGTATCCCTGGACAAAGCAATGAGGCCCACTGTTACCAAAATATTACTTTGATAAAACTTTTCCAATGCAGCAAATTCATCAGCATAGTTCCTCTAGCACGGCATATTGACTGTGGCATTTTCTGATCTGAAAGTTGCTGAATTCTGTTTTGGAGACTAAAATATTGTATTTTTAAAAATTCATATGTAGATAAGCATAATATATAGCTCATTATATGTGCTAAGAAATTGACAAATCTAATACCATATCAGTTTTAGGTTCCCGGGAATTGGGGAATGAATCATATGTGTAATATTTTACTGTACTCACAGTGGAAGGTAAATAAGAGAACAAATGGGGAAGTGAGTCAGTAACCACATCATCTTTGTCAACACACTTCTGCTTCTCATTAAATTTCTCATTTGTTCTCTATGTTAGGATATCTCTAGTTAGAAGACACTCAGCTGCCAGCCATTCGCTAGATTGAACTTCATTGCTCCCACCGTGGCATGTCTGCATCCTCAAAGACAGCCTTCCTCTCACCTTCCTAATGGAGGAAAATCTATTATCTGCTAGTACCGCAGGAAGGCCTCTTTTCTCAATTGCTTCTGATTCTATTTCTATGACAACCAAAGGATCTGTGTCCATCAATAGTCACTTCCTTCCTCCCTTCTACTTTACTTAGTGTTTAAGGTAAATTTTCAGATTTCTTGAACATTGACTTGCTGGGTCAATTAAATCAAGGAAAGATACACACTAGAGAAACATGGAGATCAGGTGGGTGCCACACCCTATCTTGTCCTTCCTCTGGCATCAACAGGGGTCACATCTCTCCTAGGATTGTTTCGTAAGTCCTGCCCTCCCTCTGTGCTCCCATTTCTTCCCCTGTCTCTGACCTCATATTCCCCCAGGTTTCCTGGGTCAGTGATCACGTATCTATGAATTCCCTGCTGGCCTGGCTCACCTAGTCCATCTAGTCCCTATGGCGACTCCCTTCTGTTACAAAGCTGTGTGGTTTTTTCTCTATTGAAGGCTACATTCAGTGCACCTTTAAATATTCATGCTAGGGCTGGAGAGATGGCTTAGCGGTTAAGCGCTTGCCTGTGAAGCCTAAGGACCCCAGTTCGAGGCTAGATTCCCCAGGACCCACATTAGCCAGATGCACAAGGGGACGCAGGCATCTGGAGTTCATTTGCAGTGGCTAGAAGCCCTGGCGTGTCCACTCTCCTCTCTCTCTCTCTCTCTCTCTCTCTCTCTGTCTGTCACTTTCAAATAAATAAATAAAAACAATGAAAAATAAATATTCATGGTATGTTTGCCTCTTGACTTTCAGTTGAAAAAATTAGTGTCTTGAACCCTACACAGGTTTTTAGTCAATTAAAGAAGGAAATACTGACTTTTTAATTCATTACTTAAACTATTGTCTAAATGGAGCCTAGTATAGTATTCTTCATGAATTTTATGGGTTTTAAGAGAATTTTTGCTTGCCTTTTTCCTTTGCATTTTCTCTAAGAGTTCAGTTAGACCTCTACTCCACACTGACATGTAAACACTCCACCTACAAGAACAAACCAACTCAAATATACCATGATAACTCCTGACACATGTTGAATGATCATGGCTACAACTTGAACAAGAGTGGGGACATTGGAAATGCAGTAACTAATAATATGAAATTTTAATATTCAAGAATCATAATCATCTATACAGTTTTAGTGATGAACCTGTTTACAGAATTTTATCTTTTCAGAATCATTTGTTCATTCAATAAATACTTGGGGGGATTTCAATCAATATTTAATTTATGGCTTCATGAAGTGTAAATATATAAACATATCTACTCTTTTATTTATAATAAAGTAAATAAATCAGTAATCTAAAGTATGAGCTCAATATAATAAAATCTAAGATTTAAAATGTCCATTCATAGAACATGAACCATAACTGTAGAAATACAGTCGCTTATCATCACACACAACTTTTTGAAAATAAGATATAAATTTCTACTTTAGAAATTGAATGCATATTTCTCCCCTTTAACTCAAGCGGGTCTCTAGATTGGAGAATCTGCTTTATTTTACAGATGGTAGAGAATGCAGAGGAGAACCAAGATCCATCAATAAGACAAGAAGTTAGCCAACTGCCCACCATGAGATGAGCCACCTCTCTCACATCGGCCAGGGCCCAGGAGAAATTTCAGGGGAAGTAATGACATGAACACTGCTCTTACTGCTAGCCTGACCACCAGCTTCAGGTTGATGGTGACAAGCATGGTGGTCAATCAAAACCTATCAAATCAGAAACTCAGAGGCTACACAGAACTGAGCACTAAATCAGATGGCCAACAGGCCTGCTGAACATTGCAGGAGAGGGGCAAAAAGAGCCACAGAATATGTAGGAATATCCTGAGGCACAGTCCCCAGCTACATACAGGAACTGACTGAGGCCTTCATGACCCTATCGTGACTACCATAACCTCACTTAGGAGGGCCTCCAGGTTAATGGAGCTGAGGTGTTGGGTAAAATAAATAACCTATTATAATTAATATAAAATAAAAATTAATATTAACATTATATGTGTATGCATATATTTAATTTATATAAAATTTAGTGTTTCCTGGATCTTGTGGTGCCTAATACATCTTGTGTTAGCAATACTCCTTTTTGATTTTTGTTATCTTTAATTTTAGAGCCCATACTCTTTTTTTTTTTTTTTCTTGGTTTTTCCAGGTAGGGTCTCACTCTAGCTCAGGCTGACCTTGAATTCACTCTGTAATCTCAGGGTGGCCTCGAACTCACAGTGATCCTCCTACCTCTGCCTCCCAAGTGCTGGGATTAAAGACGTGCACCACCAGGACTAGCTAGAGCCCATGCTGTTATATTTCATTCTCCTGTTTCCTTCCCATGAAAGGCTGCAAAAAATTCCTTGAAACTTTGATTATAATAACAACATAAAACAAAAAAGAAAGTATAGTAATGTCATCAATAGAAGATGGGTTAATTCAATTATGCATTTAAGGAACAGAATTCTAGTTAGCTTTTCAGATTTTTTTTATTACATTTATTGACAGGACATATCATCACATAAAAACTTATGCTCAAAAGTCTGCATTCAGTATAGATTCCATTAAGAAGATAATGAGATTTCCACACTCTTTTCTTGTTTATGTTTTTACTTATGTTTTCCACAAATGAACATGATACTCTTCAATTATAGCAACAATATTGTTATATATTTATAACAAATAGGTCATACTTGGCTTTTAAAATCAAGGTTTTGGAGCCAAGGTTGAGTAATAATACCACCTAACACAAGATCCTGTCTTATTAAGGCTTTTTGACTGGGTGTGTTACATTTTTAACATGAATCAATTTAACGTAAATATCTTATTTATATTTTAAAGGGCCTCAAAGAGAAATAACTTTCCAACCATACCTATATATACTTTGCTTGCAAAAATTCTTAAAATAGCTTTTACTCATTAAAATCTTAAGAGGATTACACAATCTAAATTAGTGCCTGAACTGCAAAAAAAGCTATAGTGAACTTAATATTATTGCTTTCCAAAATGTCGACCAATTCTTAATAGACTATTTTACAATAGGAAGTGCCTTTAGGGGTCAGTCTAACAAACTCAAGATCCGTTTAAACAGCCTTTCACAGTGTCTGGTGGCAGCACTAAAATGTGCAGTATAATTATTTGTGTGTTCACTAGCTCACACATCATTTTCTTTCCCAAGCTTGGCTCCTAATGAAGTAGACTGACAAATTTCTAGCCTTTCATAAATTGAATTTGTATTGTGCTATTTCTCTATTATGTACAGGCCACTTAAACTTTTTTTTTTTATCAAAGCCATACTTAAGCTTATCAGAGCCCATTGATCAAGATATGCCTTCAAGTATTTAATCTGAAACTAATCACTGAGGTAAACTTAAAAATAACTATTGTATACAGAGATCCGATGATGATCATCTGTCTGGAATCTAGATTTTGAGTATTACTGCCTTTTGTACACTTGAACTTTTGGTTTATCTCTTCAAAAATATTTTATCTGGGCTGGAGAGATGGCTTAGCGGTTAAGTGCTTGCCTGTGAAGCCTAAGGACCCCGGTTCGAGGCTCGGTTCCCCAGGTCCCACGTTAGCCAGATACACAAGGGGGCACACGTGTCTGGAGTTCGTTTGCAGAGGCTGGAAGCCCTGGCGCGCCCATTCTCTCTCTCTCCCTCTACCTGTCTTTCTCTCTGTCTGTCGCTCTCAAATAAATAAATTAAAAAAAAAAAAACCTTCTCTT
This sequence comes from Jaculus jaculus, assembly GCF_020740685.1. Classification (NCBI taxonomy): domain Eukaryota; kingdom Metazoa; phylum Chordata; class Mammalia; order Rodentia; family Dipodidae; genus Jaculus; species Jaculus jaculus. The sequence continues at coordinate 38,731,303 of NC_059104.1, forward strand.
CAAAAAAAAAAAAGAAAAAAAATATTTTATCTATTTATTCATCTATTCATTCTTTTGAGAGAGGAAATGATAGCAATGAATATGTAAATAGAGAGAGAGAATGGGTGCTCCAGGGTTTCCAGCCACTGCAAATGAACTCAAGACACATGTACCACCTTGTGCATCTGGCTTTATATGGGTACTGGGGCATCATACCTAGATCCTTAAGTTTCACAGCCAAGTGACTTAACTGCTGAGAAATTTCTCCAACCCCAGTTTATTTCTTGATGTCTTTGAAAATCTGGTTTCTGGTCATGTTCTCTTCTCAGACTTGTTTTTTTTTTTTTTTTTTTTTTTTCTGTTTTGTACTCAGTGAATACAGTCAAGTTGGTACCAATGCTAGCCTCCTCCCTGTCCTCTCCCCTCCAGAAGGACCCTCCTTGTTGGGGTATATGAGTCGTGTGTTGTAAGGTTAGGCATCAGTTATAGGTAGGATGCAATATCTCTGTGTATCATGACCCAACTTGTGGCTCTGACATTCTTTCCCCATACCCCTCTTCCTCAAATTTCCCTGAGCCATGTTGGGTTCATTTAAGTCTGCTTCAGTGATGAAGTCTTGGGAGTCTCTGTGTCTCTGGATGTCTGGTTTGGTAGGAGTTGATTGTTCTCTGTGTCTATATCCTTCACCCTTGTGCTGGTACCACCAGGGTCACCAAGAAAATAGCACTCTTGCTTTATTCCCCAATTATTTTTAGTTTCAGCTGCAGCCCTTTTGAGGTATGATGGGGTGGTTCTTTCCTTAGGATCTGCATCTATCTGGAAAAGAGAAGCAGATTCTCCCACAGAGAGGAAAGTTAGCAGAAGATAAATAAAGATATATATATATATATATATATATCCATATATATATATATATATATATATATATATATATATGGATAACTATTATTTTTAAAGAGAATTTAATAGGTGTAAACCCTGGTTTATTTTGTAAATTTATTTTTGAGATGGGAGAGAGAGAGTGAAAGACAGAATGGGCATGCCAGGACCTCCTGCTACTGCAAATGAACTCCAAATGCATGTGCCACCTTGTACATCTGGCTTATGTGGGAGCTGGAGAATTGAACCTGGGTCCTTAGTCTTTGCAGGCAAGTGCCTTAATAGCTAAGCCATCTTTCCAGCAAACCCCCTCCCTGCCTTTCATTTTTAAAAATCCTTTGAATAGTTAAGGCTAGTTTAACTGGGGCATAGTTTTTTTCATACTCAGCCTTCTTTATTCTAATGCAATAATTGGCTGAACAATTTTGCACATTCAAAGTATGATTATGTGTGGCCTTGAAAAAGGAAGATTTCACAGCTATATCTTTGCAAGATAAGCCATCTTTAGTTTTTATTTCTATTTTGTATGAGAGAGAGAATTGGCACATTAGGGCCTGTAGCCACTGCAACTGAACTCCAGTGTGCCACACTGTGCGCATGTATGACCTTGTGTGTCTGGCATATGTGGGTTCTGGGGAGTCAAACCTGCGTCCTTAGGCTTTGTAGACAAGTGTCTTAACCACTAAGCCCTCTCTTCAGACCTAGTTTTTTTTTTTTTTTTCTAATAGTAGTTTTATGCATTACATGCAGTGGATTCATTTTTCCTTTCATGTTTGTTTTGTTTTAAAATTGCACGACACATTGTAAGGACCTGCTGTTCATAATAGCCTTCTCACAATTAAATACAAAAGTGCCTGTATCATGCCCTTTAGGGGCTCAGTTACTTCGTGTTGGTGCACAAACTCTCCTGAGACAGCCTGGGTGGTTTCAGAGCTGTCTCAGTGCTATTTGGTATTGTTTTTCAGCTGAGACAACACTTTCTAACAGAAAGCCCAACAGTTTGCTTTTCCGATGAATTAAGAAGGCCTCTGTGAAATGAGGATTCTTGCCTATCTGTGCTTATTACTGTGGACGCTTCTGCAAGAGTCTACTACTTTTGTATAGGTCTGAGGGTATACGGAGGTTGTTAATTGGAGTTAAGTTTAACCTTAACTAGTAAACTTATTTTCAGATCATTTCAAAGTAAAGAGCTTCCCTGGCCTTAAAGACTGTATTTTGGAGTGACTTTAGTACAGTAAACAATTACTTTTGAAACTAGCCTCTTAATAATTTTTCACTAAATATCTCATTTCTCCTCTTATTATGTGTTGATTACTTTGTTGTTGTTCTATTCTGAAAAAAAAAATAATAAAAGGTTCACAATAGTATTCGTCGTTGTTGGTATTCTGCCAACTCTCCAAAAAGAAAATATCTGATGGTCAATGCATGCACAGAGAGGGGAGTTGGTTTGTTGGTAGTTTTTACTTGAAGTACTAAATATCAGGATGATCGAAATTATGCTTAACATTAGATGCTAATAATACCAAAGTAAGTGGAAAAAATAAAGATTAAAATAAACTCACCCAAATTTAGTAAGTAAAATGTAAAAAAAAGAAAGAAAGAAAGAAAAAAAGGAAAAAAATCCTAAATTTTATCTTAGATTTTTCACAAAGTCATGAAGGGTACATCAGCAGGCCTTGCTGAGTGAAGCATGAGGTTAACAGACCACAAGTACCTCACTGAATATTAGTCAATGGAAGCAGCTTTGTAAGGAAGAACTGCTCCATATTTGAAGTTTTCTCTTTAAGTTATTGAACTTGACACTGAACATGACATTGGAGAACAGGCTATAGGAAATCTAACCTCACAGACAAAAGAAAAGGGGGAATGGAGAGAAGGCATAAGATAAGCATAAATTAAAATTACTAAAGATATTTCTATGTGGCATTTACTCTTCTGAGTCTAGGGGTGTGAAGTTTAACTGATGATGACTTTATGCTCTTATACTTTTATCATTGTATAATTTTATTGAAGTAAAATATGTGAGTAGGTTAAGTGTAGTTGAAGTTTGCCATGATTTAGTAGCTTAATGAGCTTGACTGGCTGGAGATACCAAATTTATGCATTTTACAGTTCTCACTGTCTCAAAACCACCTAGTCTTTCAGACAGCCCCCTAACATGCCAGACACTAGCAGAACACCTGTTATATCAGTAGTGTGAAAAATGACCAGGGTCATTGGCCAGAAGCTCAAACAGTTCAAGATTTGCCTTGATTGGTGAGGTTATTTTTGCCATGTCACATTGACTTGTTTATGATTACTAGCAACATGTTTTCAATGGATCTCTTTACATTCCTATACAGCTTTCCCTATTAAAATGAGAACATAGAGTTAGACATCTCAGTCAGTGATATTAATGAACTCATGGCAACTCAGGGCCAATGCTTTGATCATTAAAGTTGCTACATTTAATAGCTTAGAGTCTTTCTACTCAATGATTAATACTCCATTACCCTTTCACTTATTTGCTTTTTAAAGTTTTTTTAACTTCCATTTCTGATTCAGTAAAGTAACGACTTAAGCAGGTAAGGAATTAAACACTCAAAAGTACTTTAGAGAGAAACCAAATAATTTGGAAGCATGAGAATCTTTCTTTAAAATTGCTGCTTTTTTTCAGACCTTTCTCTCTTGGCTTGTGTATAGTAAGGTGTCACTTAGAAACTCAAGCCTAGAAACTCATTTAGTTCTTGCAACGATCCTGGAAGATTATTTGTATTTGAAAATGAGCAAATTGAGTTACAGATAGGAGAAGGGACCTTATCAATCTCACATAACTGGTGCGAACATGGAGTTTTAAACCTGATTGTGGCATAGGCCTTTTATTACCACTAATCCCTTAAGTGCAACAGAATAACTTTATTGAGTTCAAGTTGATCCAGAAAGTTGGAAATAGGAGAAAACAGAGATGGAGAGATGGCTTGGTGGTTAAGGCATTTGCCTGCAAAGCCAAAGGACCCAGGTTTGATTCTCAAGGACCCAGGTAAGCCAGATGCACAAGGAGGCACATGCATCTGGATGTTCATTTGCAGTGGCTGGATGCGCTGGTGTGCCCATTCTCTCTCTCTCTCTCTCTCTCTCTCTCTCTCTCTCTCTCCCTCTCTCTCTCTCTCTCTCTTTCTCTCAAATAAATAAATAAAATATATTTTTAAAAAGAAATAGGAGAAAACAGAACTGATGTTTCTCTTCAGTTCATACTTACAAAAATCTCTCTAGTGCATAATGCTTGTTATGTATTTAGACTTAACATAGATCCAGGCATACATACACACTATGCACATAGAGTCAGCCTCAAATATACATTCTACATAACCCTAGAACAGGTTCTAGATGTAAAGGGATCACAGTGCTGGTTTTGCTAGTGAGTATTAACACTAGCTCTCTACCCTCACCTTATGATGGTGAGAATTAGGTTAAGTAGTTTTGCCTTCCTCACTCTCTTCTAAGCAATTAACCCAATTTACACATAACTTTAGCTTTAAAATATAATATAATCATCAATAGCAATTGGTATTTAGCTTAAATCCATATTGCCAAATCTTTGTGCATCTGCAAATCCTAGCAATTAAACTGCTCTGCTTTCAAGTTTCTTTTTTTTTCAGAAAATGAAAATATAAACATAAAAACAAGTTATCAATAAGATTTTAGAAAGATATATTTTGACTTATTTTAGAAAATCCCACTTAAATACATAAAGCTTTCTATTAATACAATAGAAACAAGATTTGAGAAACAGCATTTATTCACAAGAAATTAAATGAAAGAATTTCTTTTTGAAAGGAAAATAGTTTTTGTTTTACTGTAAAGTGGAATCATTGCATTAGTCATCTACAATGTTAAGAAACTAATAATTGTTTTTTATGCTTTTCAAGCCTCTTAATTTAGTAAACCTATAATTGAAAAGTGAAATTTCGCAATAAAACAATATAACTTAGTCTGTGTTGCTATGGGAAAGTAAAGTGTTTCCTCCTGCTTAGTTTATTAATTTTCAAATAATGCTTAAGGGCTTGTTATGATAGTTCTTTACAAGGTAGTAAATATATAGTTATCCAGACTGTCTGGGTTGAAAACTAATTACTGTTCGAAACTGAAGCATTTAGGCTAGTTATTTCTGCAAATCAAACAACTCCAAATACAATTTTTATATTAAATCTAATGTGCAATGTTTCAGGGATACATTCATAATGGAAGCTCTCCTCTTTTCACTTCTGTGTGAACAAAATAAACAGAAATTTGAAGTGTAGTTTCTAAAAGGGAAGTTGAGAAACACATAGTAAAAGTAGCAATATGAAATAACAAGAGGCATTTTAAATGGAACTATTCAAATAACTAAAAGTTTCTTTGAATGTACTATTTTGAAACACATGAAGAAAATGCCTCATCAGCTCAGAAATATTCAATAGCTAAGAAACTAGAAAGTATTTCAAAGATGAAGTGAATAGGGTTTTCTATAGCTGTCTTCTGTGCTCTAAAACTTTCACAGTGATATACTTGAAGGAGTTCCATTTTTAAATTAGTGTTTACATAAATCACTGATAACAAGAGTGGATTTACTCTTTAAAATTAAAAAAATCACAATTATAAGAACACAAGAAATTTCATACTTTTATTCATACTTTTGATCTTCAAATCATAGTGGAGTTTTAAAATCATATCTTGAGAGACTTTTCATAAAGACAAGTAGAGTTTTCATACCACTGAATAATTCCAAGGATTATGTATTTTAAAACTGTAGTTTTAGAATGTGACAAATACAAACCTCTGCAAATATATAATAAAATTGTGCCAATGTATCATAATTTATATCTATTTATTTATATCTAATTTATATATATTTATATACCTAGGTGTGGCTCAGGACATTGTATGCATAAAGAGAATGTGAGATTATTTTGAAAACATTTGTCTTTATGGGATTCTCAGGGATACGTAGAGGTCAGCCAAAGATAAATTCTTTAGCTGGGCATGGTGGGACATGCCTTTAATCCCAGAACTGGGCTGGCAGAGGCAGGAGGATCACTGTAAGTTCAATGCCACCCTGAGACTACATAGTTAACTCTAGGTCAGCCTGAGCCCCCTACCTCGAACCCCCCCCCCAAATAAAATAAAATAAAATAAAATGTTTCTTTTATTAACTGTTAAATCTGGCTGGGTTATTTTAGACACATGAAAAGAAACTGAAAATTAGTGCATATGCCTAATGTCAAACACAAGACATGGCCATTGACTTCATGTATCATAGACACAAAATTGTTCAACAGTCACTGGCAATTACTGGAAATAAATAGTATGAGAACATTTAGTTTGTATTATTGTTTATAAAACTGATACATTCTTGAAAAGTTCTAGGCATATGTAAGTTTTTAGCTATTAATATTTATCTTTCAAATTTTAATATTTATTTTATATTTTATAAGTTCATTTATACTGATATATACATTTTTCAAAAAAAAATATTATGCCCGTCTAATTTGTCACTTTATTTGTATTTTGTTCCATGCTTTGAACATTTTTGTGTTATTGAATGCCTTACAATGATGTTTATTACTAGTATTTGGGATGTGAAATACATAAGAAGTTCAGATGGCTGAATAGTCGCAAATGGAAGGGCATTCTCATTACTTTAGGTAGCTTCTTGACATTGCTGCCATAAAATAACCTAAGGGAGACTAACTGATTTTAACATGGCTCATATTATTTGTGTTCCTAACTTCATTACATCCATGATAATACTCAAGAAAATGCCATCAGACTTAAGATGAAAAATTTGGACCATCCCATTGGTTCCAGCCTATAGCAATAACGACATCCACATCTGAATCTGAATACCCTCTTCCTTCTCTCCTATGTCCCATTTCATCTGTATCTATATGACTATTACTAGTTTGCATATTATATATTTTAAATATTTTCAGACTATTTCCCCCCTCTTCTCAGTACGATGTAAATGTGAAGAATATTCCTACAGAGATAGTAATCAGCTCAGAAACTACATGTATTTCCATTCCTGAGCAATAATTATTTAGAGAAAGGATGAAGAGGGGACAGGAAGAGTAGGAGATGGAGGAGGAAGAAACAGAGAAGTGATGTGACAGGTAACTACGTACATCTAAGTTAGCTCCATTCCGTCCTCTCCAAGCCATGGTGGAGTAGGTATGCCTTAAACTCCCTAAAAATTAATTAGTTATTTCTCTTTTCATGGGAATACAAGATCACTTGCAAAAGAAGTGTTCAAAAGATCACTTGTTAAACAAAAACTTTATTTTTTAAAAATTTTAGGTATTGATTTTAGAAATGCAAAAATGTTGTAGCCTTACCTGTAATTTCTCCTAATTTTGGCTAAGTTTAATTACATTCCATGCAAAGTTCCTAATTGTGAGACTAGTTTTTAAGTCACCGTAGTCACAGGGATGACCTCAATAATCAGAGTATGTCTCCAGTGGGTATTTCTAAATAAAGCAGATGCAATTTTCCAGTCCAATTTATATAAAAGGAACTGATCTAGGCCAAATTATATTCTTCTGTGTTTATCCTGGGAGAAAATATAACCATCTTAACATTCAAGACCAGTTCTTACTCTATAGATCATGAAATGTACTAGAAATTCATAACATATTTTCTTTAGCTATTTGGTTGCAAAATGAGGTCATAGGATGTAAAATGGATTTCTTTGTTTAGTCAAGTACTTGATTGAGTGTTAATATGTTCTTATATATTATTTCTCTAGAACCAATTATGTTCAAAAGTTGTATAACATACATTTCAAATATTGATAAGAATGTGGGATAATTATGATGCAGACCAACAGCTAAAATGAAAATCATACAATTAATGTCAACGCATATACAGATGTCTTGTTAAAGATAAATTGGTCTTCCCCACATTGTTAGAAATATGTGTATAACTGTGACATAGAACATGCCAATATTACTTTTTCCAGCTAAAGAAATTCAGTTTATCATGAATCCTCACATTCATACATTCACTTACATTGCCTTGATGAGCTTGAGTTTTCTGTGATAATGACCACTGCTGTTTGTCCATGAAAATGTTGGGTCCCTAACAATGCTAACATGAGAAAGAAAACTTTTAAGAATTGCGAAGAAAAAAAACAAACAGACAGGTAATGTGGCTTTCCTTAGGAAAAAATATGCAACATAGTAACATGTACTGTTTCTTAATCAAAACATGTTGCTTTTTTGCTATAAAGTGTGCTAACTGTGAAAATACTATGCCAAAGGATTCTAAACCAGCTATACATTACAAAATTAACCCCCTTTAAGCTATTAAGTCATTAGTTGTTCCTTTATTTTCTGTTAACTATTAAAATATGACTTTTTATTTTTTTGGTTTTTGTGAGGTAGGGTCTCACTCTAGCTCAGGCTGACCTGGAATTCACTCTGTAGTCTCAGGGTGGCCTTGAACTCATAGCATCCTCCTTCATCTGCCTTCTGAGTGCTGGGGTTAAAGGCATGCACCACCACAATCAGCTCTAAAATATGGCCTTTTTTTCTTTTACTTCTTAGTTTTTAAATGAAACTCTTAATCAGTGTCCTTAAGAAGTAAACATCTTGGCAGACACTAGAATCAGATTGTTAGCATTGTAGTTTTTTCCCGGTTCTTCATTAGAAACATTAGTAATTGACCTAATTGACTTCTTTTTTGCTCATTTGTAAGTAGGGATAATACTAATACCTATATCAAAATGTTGCAAACTAGTTTATATTTATAATGTTTGCATTAAGTACCCAATAAATCATTAAAAATGCATTGTTTGATAAATATATAACAAGCTTATGCCAAAAGTATCCTACAAAACAAAGTTACTAGAATTTTATTTGTACATGAACAACTTCTAAATTATGGCAGCCCTGATGAACTATGACAGGACTAAAAAAGTAAAACAAAGTGGCTCCGGGAATTTTGTGGCACATGGGGTAGAAAGATTGTTAAAGCCACATGCTGGGACATCAAACCCAGAGGCACTGCCTCTTCCCCATAACTTACTACTGCCACTGTAATGCACAGTCTGCAATCTCCATGGGCATAACTTGTATCTCCAACTAGGAGGGCCCCATTGGAAAAGGGGCAGAGATGAGAGAAAAGATGGCATCAACATGTCCCATTTACATACTTAGTATGTCCATAACTCATAAAAATAAATTAAAAAAAAAAAAGAAAAAGGGGCCAGGCATGGTGGTGTACTTCCTTAATTCCCGCACTCAGGAGGCAGAGCTAGGAGGATTGAGTTTGAGGTCACCCTGAGATTACATAGTGAACACAGTGAATTCCAGGTCTAGGATACAAAAAGACCTTACCTCAATAAATAAATAAATAAATAATTTTTTTTAAAAAAGGAAATACAATGGGATTTAAATTATCTTCAATTTCACCTCTACTATTAACATCAACATCAATGAATTTCTTGAACCTGTGCAGTGTATTCTGGAAGCATTTCCATTATCAGTAAGCTAACATAGATATATCCTATGCAATAATGGATTTCTGTGTTGTAATGAAAACAAAAAATTTGTCCTGATGTACATTTAAATACATTTTACTGCTAGTATATATTACTAGCAGTTATCAAATCCATACAGGAACATTTGTTCAGTTTCATATTATCTTACAAATAAGCAAAACCTTTCTAGAAAGTAGCCAGTACTAAATAACAGGTCAGCTCCTAACAAACTGTGTTCTGTGCAAGAATATAAACATAAATTCATATTACGTTTTATAGTTGAAGGCTATAAGACAAGCTAATAAATGATTAAGTAAAATGTATTTCCTTATCTTGACACACTTACTAAAACAAACAGGTAGCCAGATACATATGCACTATCATTCGGTCCACAGCTGACACCTGTGCTTCACAACACATCCCCTTTGAGGGCTCTTCCCTTCCTATCAGTCCAGTAGAGTAGCCTTCGCATGAAGGTACAAGCTATACCCCTCACATCTGATCTTAATTCTTGTCTCAGTCAACATTTACCCCTGGTAACCTTTCCGGCCCAAAAGTGATCCAACTGATCTTTAGGGCAACAGATCCCCAGAATAGATTTTGCTGGTTTCATGAAATGGTGATGTATGTTTTAATTTTCAGACCTACACCCATTGATGGTCCAATTGTGCCAAGGATTGGCACCTTCTATGGAGGGGCTTGTAGAACCATGAAAGACTGTCTCCTATAGACAAACAGTGGATTGACACAAAGCATTCCAAATCAAAGATTATTTTTATCACCACACGTGAAATTTGCTTGAATTTACACCTGTTATACAGTAGGTCATTCAAGGACATATTGAGTGCTTTTCAACTCATATACGTGATTTCAACTAAGTGATCCATTCCTCATGGATTATTTAAGGTGAATATTTAATTTAGAGTAATATGAGTCTGATCCATGTCACTGAGATCTTTAAAGCAGGGACCTCACTGACTACTTACACAGTCGCAGTCTGGCCATACACTGTGCTGGCCAGCCATGTACTAAATAGTTTCCAAGCAGCTTTTCTGTGTCAGGAACAGCACCAGCCATAGTGAGGGTAGTGTCCCAAGAACAGCTCCCATGCCTCATTCTAAAAACATAAGATCTGCCACTCCTCAAAAAAAAAAAAAAAAAAAAAATCATACAAAGGTGATAACTTAGAGTCCTCACACACTGCCATGGAAAACATGGAAGGTTTTCTGGAAAGAGACTGGGCTAGGCATGCACATGTTTAATGCTAACACTTGGGAAGCAGAGGCCAAAGGATAGTTGTGAGTTCAAGGCCACATGGAGGCTACATAGTGAATTCCAGGTCAGCCTAGGCTATAACAAGACCCTACCTCAAAACACACACACACACACACATACACACACACACACACACACAAGGGAGTTGGGGAAGGTATCAAAACACTAGAAGAGTACATAAGTTCAAGGAAATGGAAATTTCATTTATCTGAATATATAAGTAATTATGGTTGGTAGAATTTGAAAAGAGGATTAATAAGTGATGAATATGGCATGTAAAGGTCAGATTGTGCAGGATCTTAAAGACTGCATAAAATTTGGACTTGATTCCAATAATAACAGAGGTCATCAAATGGCCTTATGCAGAGAGACAGGACCAAGCTATAGCTCTATAAACTCACTCTGATGCCAGTGTTGAGTTGTTATTAGAAAGCCTGTGTTGTGGTATAAAATGAAGATAGTGATGACCTACTGCCAGAACATGGTGGGATTCTAGGAGGATCAAGATATGCACAGAACAAGAAATAGAATCATACCTTCACATTTGAAATGTGGAATTGTGGTAAGATCCTGGATTTCTGTGTTTGGCTTCTGAGGAACTGGTGTCTCTACTAAGAAGAAACAGGTTGAGATCAAAGAGGAAAAGAGGTGAATAAAGTTATAAATGTGTTCTCAAACATGACATGTTTGAAATAGTTATAAAACATGTACACAGAAATAAATGTGCATAAGCCCGTGGAGATATCTAGGGATAAAAGTCAAGGTATAGCTCCAAAGGGCCCCAGCTGAAACTAAGAAAGATTGGAGGTAACATGCAAGAATGCTGTTTTCTTGGTGAACCAGGAACCAGCACAGTGGTGATGGAGATATACACAGAGAACACTCAACACCTACCAAACCAGACATCCAGAGACACAGAGGTACCCAAGATCTCAACATGGAAGCAGACCTAATATGAAGCCAACATGGCTCAGGGAAATTTGCAGAAGAAAGAGCAGAAAGAATGTTAGAGCCACAGGTTGGGTCATGACACACAGAGATTTCCTCCTGCCCAAAACTAAAGGCTAACCTCACACTGCACAACCAATATACCCCAACAAGGAGGGTCCCTGTGGAGGGGAAAGAACTGGGAGGAGGCTAACAATGGTACAAAGTTGATTGTATCCACTGACTATAAAAATAAAAACAAAATAATAATAGTCTCATGTGGGTGATGCAATGAGTTCTCTTCATTTATTTTTCACATCCAAATTTGCATCTGCCATTCTTTCTTTCTTTTTTTTTTTCTCTTAGAACTCCCCTCAACATTTCCCAATATAGGATTCCAGTGGTAAGATATTTCACCTTTATGAGTCTAAAAATGATACCATTTCACCTTGAGTTTTGAAACATAGTTTTATTAAGTATGAATTTTCTCTGGGTATAATTTTCATTTCTTTCCATACTTTAAAACTATTTCTCAAATGTCCATTTACTTGCATTGTCTCAAATGAAAAGTCTGCTATCACTCTTATCTTTACAACTATAAATTAATGGACTGTTTTTTTTTTTGTAATTTTAAGATTTTTTTCTTCTCACTGTCTTGAGCGTTATTCTTATATGTATTTTATATAATTGTACTCATTTTTTTGTGGTTTAGAGTTCATTTATCTTCTTTGATCATTGAGTATTTGTTCTCATTAAATCTGCAAAGCTTTGGTTATTTTTTTTTTTAAAGTCAAGGTATAGGAATAAATTTGGGTAGTGTGAACAAATAGAGAACCAACCATGCTAGGGACACAGAGCAGCAATGGGGAGTAGATGAAGTGAGTATGGCTATCACAGGGTACAAGTAGGAGATGGGCAGAGGAAGAAGAAATGCTGTGAATATGGGAAAGGATAACCAGGGAAAAGTCTAAATGATAGTCAAGAAAATACCCAAAGTTTTAAATGCAGATAGGAAAAAAGAATCAAATATAACCAACTTAGCAAAATGAAAACAGGTATCCACTGAGCACACCATACTCATACAAATACACTCACATGCAATTTTTTCCCACAGATAGCATACTTATCACCGTGCTCACCCATACTCCACAGACACACCCACACACATTCAGACACCACACAGAACACCATAAATCTGCAGCCAGGACCATAGTACATACAGCAATTCTCATTCATTAAATTCAACCCTAGGTCTTTGCTAGCTTACTAATTATTAACTTAGAGAAGTGTACTGACTTAAATTAAGAAAGCTTTGGTCTATTATTTTAAACAAGACCATGGCTCAGCTTTCCATCTGTTAAATGGACGCAGTAATACTAGCAGTTTTAATTGATGCTTATAAAGTGATCTGGGAGCCCAAGATGAAAGGTGCTATGTAATGCTATTAGTGTTGTGGGACTGATGGTAGTGGTGATCTACAGTAGCCAAAACCACAATGTAATCCAGGATGATAAAATATATTATTAGATGACTTAGAAGCAAGAACACTGTGATTGAAATTTCCTTGCAGATGTTTATATTTCACTCTCTTTTGGATATCTGCTTACTCTTAGCCCTTATTTATCATACACCCTTCTGATGTTCTGCTTTGTTTTAGCATCCTAGAACTGCTTGGCTTATGAGGTCGTGGGAGTCTTCTGAATTCACCAGATGATGAAACTGAATCCCAAGCTTATACTCTTTTTTGTTGTTGTTGCTGTTTTGTTTGTTGAGGTAGAGTCTCAGTCTAGCCCACGCTGACCTGGAATTCACTATGTGGTCTCAGGGGTGGTCGCAAACTCACAGTGACCCTCCTACCTCTGCCTCCCGAATGGAGTGCTGGGATTAAAGACATATGCCACCACACCCGGTAAAGCTTATATTCTTTATTCACAAATTACCCAGTAAGAATTGAACATCAGGAGTTAGGAATTTCTGATTTTATCCCTTAGAGAATACTTATAAACATTACAATAAGTCTGAAGTTAGAATACCAGATCAGATAAAGGATTTGAAAATTATTAATAGTTGCAAAAACATTAACAGTATCATTGAGAAGGAAAAAATGACACTTCTTTTTTAAAAATTAACTTCAGTTATCTAATCCTGAGGAAAAACAATTTATAGTAGAGATCTAAGAGAACAAAAAGGGATTAAAATTTGTGAATTATAAAATTACTATCAAACTATTTTTAATCTATTATTATTCTTGTTAAAGGAAAAATGTATCACTTTTTCTTATTTCAAAAGAACTGACCAATATGTATATTTCTAACACAACTTCTGTCCTAGCTACTTGATTAAGCTTCTATATGGACAAAGGAGGAAGAGTTGATAGTTAAGACTACCATTTTTATTTGTTTTTTTTTTTTTTTTTTTTTCATGAGCTGCCAAAGGAAGTTAAAATAAAATCATTTCAGGTTAATATTAGTGCTGTGAAGGAAAAAAAAAAAAAAAGAAAGAAAAAAACATGGTTGGATACCTGCAATGCTAAGTTAGGTAGAATGGCCCGGATTCATTTTCTATTGCGCTGTGAAAATGGGGCTAAGGCATTTGGGCTTTCATAGCAGAGTTAAACAGTTTTAATTACCACAGTAAGTGGTTACCTATATGATTTCAATAACCGTTTTGATGACAGTGCTGAGTGTGGCTACAGAAATGTATGGAACGTTTGGGGGAGAGCTGTCGAAAAGCACTGTGGTGTGGTCGAGTGGAAGGTTGCTGGACAGAGAAATGACAGTGCCGTGGATAGAAATAGTCTTGTGTCAAAATGGATGTGCCAGACAAGAAAAAGAGAAATAAGAATGACTTTTGGATTTGGTGTTGAATGGACTCATAGTAGTGATACTTACAGAACAGGAAAAGAAGAAAAGTGCATTTTAATGAAGAATGTGCGGGGCTCCTACCCGGTCAGGTAGGTATTGCTGAGGGAAGGACCAGGCCTTCTGGTTCCTCCCTAGGGGTTGAGAAGGATGATAAGCGTCAGACAACCCAGACCTCTCCTGGCCACCGGAGAAAAACCACCCTGAGTCTGGAGTCTTTTCGGTGTAGGAACTTGCAGAAAAAACTCACTTTATTACTCTGAGCAGTTGCTTATATCATGTTGGGGATTTTTGGATGGGGGAAGAGGTAAGGGCCAATAGTAAACTTTAACTATTGAAATGGTAATTACAAGTGGCAGGCCAGAAGCCATTAGGTGTCTTGCTGAGTCCTAGCTGGCCAGAGTCAGGTCGCCAAACTTTAGGTAGACTCAGGAAGTTCCACTAGGCCTCATGCCTGGGCCTTTCAGAGCCCAACAGAATGTACAAAATTTCTCTTAGCATATTTTAGGTTTGAAGCATGTTTAACACGTGCTTGAAGAAACACAAAGGAGCCATTGGATAAACCAGTCTGGGGAACTTAAAAGGAAGATTATGGTCTAAATTTGAGAGTTATAGTCATATAATATAGTGGAAGTTTCTAGATGAGAACATAAGAGGACTTAGGACAAGCACTTTGAGACTCCATATGAACCAAATGAGACACATATAAATCAGGGAAATCCTAACCCAGGAAATGAAACTAAAAAGGGTTTAGGGGAAAGGAAGCAGATGTGGTGCTTTGGAAAATTGTGCCAGAAGGATGGAATGGTCCTTTGTTTGTCATGGATTAAGGAATTCAAATTCGACATGGCAGAGAAATGTTCTGTACATGGCAACACAGGGGAACTTAAGAACCATAGTAGCCAAGATAAAATAAGATGACATGGATAGAAGAGTCACAAGTGAATGAGAAAAAGTAGGAAAATATTTCAAAGAAATTAAAGTACAGACAAAACAGTGAAATAGGATTCTGGTGACAAGTAGGGCAGAGATGTTGATGCAAAAATGTGTGTGCTTAAGAAAATGTTCATCATCCCTAATCATCAGGAAAATGCAAATTAAACCAACTATGAGATTCCACCTTACTCCAATAAGGATAGCAAACACCAAAATATCAAATGAAAATAAATGCTGGTGAGGATGTGGAGGGAGAAGTAGGAACACTCATCCACTGTTGGTGGGAATGTAGGATGGTACAACCACTTTGGAAAGCAATATGGAGACTCCTGAAAAAGCTGACTACAGAGATACCAACAGAGCCAGTTATTCCCTTACTGGGCATCTACCCTAAAACCTTCAAACCACAGGCCAGAGAGATTTGCTCAACCATGTTTGTAGCGGCTCAATTTGTAATAGCTAAGAACTGGAATCAATCCAGATGTCCGTCACTAGAAAAATGGATAACTAAGATGTGGTATATCTACACAATGGAGTTCTATACAGCAGTAAGAAAAAAAAAATGACACAATGAAATTTGAGGAAAAATAGTTGAACCTGGAACAGATCATTTTCCGTGAACTTACCCAATCACAGAAAAGAAAAAAAAAATCACCACATAGTCTCACTCATCTATAGCACCTAACCTGAATCTACCCAAGATATCTTACATACCCAGCAAGCATCTCATGGACTAGACAATAGGATGGGTGGGGAGGGAGGGGAGGGCAATGGAGGGGTGGGAAATACAAATCTAGACCCAAATGGAAATGGTACCATAAAATTCTACTCCCTAAAAGGCAGACCAAATGGCTGAACCTTCACCAGGCCCTTAGAGGGAACACC
Organism: Jaculus jaculus; assembly: GCF_020740685.1. Classification (NCBI taxonomy): domain Eukaryota; kingdom Metazoa; phylum Chordata; class Mammalia; order Rodentia; family Dipodidae; genus Jaculus; species Jaculus jaculus. The sequence goes on from NC_059104.1 coordinate 38,747,542, forward strand.
CGAACCACAAGACACTGGAGAGGGTAGGATCAAGACCAACCTTAATCCTCTACAGCTTCTCTCCCTCCCTCTCCCTCCCCACTCTCCCTCTCTCTCTCTCTCTCTCTCTCTCTCTCTACTCTCTAATTCTTGTACATTAGGTATTTTTTTTTTCCTTTTCTTAGTGTTCACTGACCTGTAACAACCTGTACCAGCATGTGGCTATCATCCTCAATGAGCTTTTGATCAGAGAGACCTATAAGGTTTCCTAAAAGAAAGACAGATTTCTGTCTGAGTACTTGATGACCCACCAAAGGTTAGTGATAAGACCCTATTGCTGAAGACACTGTATGTGATCGACATGTAAAATGGAATGGCATGGCTAGAAGCTGGAAGATAGTCAGTCCCCAGACAGTCAGCACGTCTAGTTCCAGCAGGTGCTCCATGTGTGACTGGGGGAAAATGAACAATATCTGTATAAGCATCTAACCTATTTAGCAGCAAATAACCTGTTGGGATGCCCACACAAGCGCAATAGTGGCACACAGCCATGGTGGGGAACCAACTGCTCTTGATTTGGCTAACTGATCCCCTCAGTGGTATGAGACCCATAGCTAGAGCTGGGAAACAAGTCAGAATCATATCCAAACATAAGCCCACTCTCCGTTGTCAAGCTACCCTCAATCGTGGGCTATAAGAGAGCCTACACCTATTAAGTTCTCTATAAAAATGTAAGGGTTATCTCATTTGTCCTGGTGCTAACTTACTCTCTGTTGGAGAATCTGCTTCTCTTTTTCAGATAGATGCAGATCCTAAGGAGAGAGCCACCCCATCATACCTCAAAAGGGCCCTGGCTGAAACTAAGAAAAATTGGTGAAACAAGCAAGGGTGCTATTTTCCTGGTGAACCAGATAACAGCACAAGGGGGAAGGAGACCAACACAGAGAAAAATCAAATCCTACCAAAGCAGAGAGCCAGAGCCTGAGAGCCCCCAACACCTCATCACTGAAGCAGACCAAAAATGAACCCAACATGGCTGAGGGAAATTTTGCGGAAGAGGATGCGGAAAGAATGTCAAAGCCACATGTTGGGTCATGATATGCAGAGACATTTATCCTACCCATAACTGAGGGCTAACTCCACAATACAGGACCTATATACCTCAATAAGGAGGGGCCAAGGGGAGGGGGTAAGTCACGGATGAGCCTAATGATGGTACCAAACTGACTGTATTTGCTGAATACAAAAGTAATTAATAAAAAAAAATGTGTGTGTGTGAGAGAGAGTGAGAGACAGAAAGAGAGAGAGGGAGATCAAAGAAAAGATCAAGTGATTATACCTTACAGACTGGTTTGAAGCACTGTATTAAAAGAAGCTATGGTACCAGATAAAATCTTGAATATTTGCTGTTGACATTTGCTGCTCTATGACAGTGCAGACACCTAGGGAGTATAATATCTCATAGGAGATGTGTGGAAGTCTCTAGGTGACTGCATTTTCATACATCTCACTGTGTTATTTGTCTAAGAACATAAGGCCATATGGAAAAGAAAGATGAATTTATTAGTCAGAGTTTAATGCATCGGATAGAAATCACTCTACCTGCACCAAGCAAAAAGAAATGTAGCATAAGGAATTTGATGTTATAGAAGCATTACATTTGGGAGGCAGTAGCTCAAAGAGTATAATTCAGGAGGGATCCAGACTATTGACTTAAAAGTCACACCAGATAATTATACTAAGTCAATTCAACCAATTTCAGAAGACAAACATCATATATTTTCTCTCATTTGTAGTTTCTAGATTTTACATAGGTACATAAAATCATCTTGGTGTATATAATATGAAAGTAGATGTCAAACTGTGCAGAGAAATAAAGTAGATTAATGAGTAGTGGAGGAACCAAAAAGGGAAGTTAAAAAGTAATTCAGTAAATGAGACATACTTCCATGAAATCTTTGAAAATAAGTATATTTTTTAAAAGTATCAATATTGTAATCCAGGCTTAAAAAAACTGTTGACAGAAATGAGGTTGATAATGTGGCTCTTGAATGACTGGTCACTGGCAAGAATGCCATTTTTCAGCAAACCATATCTATACTCATAAATGGAAGGGATGAAGTAATCTAATATGGGCTACAGAGGTGATGGCTACACTTGGCATTGAATGGCGTTCTAGCCCCTTCCAACAGCAGGTTCTAGGGTGGTATCAGACCACAGAGTGAGTAGCAGACCCTCACCAAGTCAAAGGACAGATCAGACCATAAGTTGTCCCAGCAGTAGACATTAAAGAGCAGTAGGCAAAATAACTGACACCACCTCAGTATTACACCAACTTTACTTTCTGTCAGGAATGTCCAAAATTGACTGGGAGATGGCCCCTTCCTCATATCCCTTCCACAGCTCTTGTAGATTCATGCTTGTTAGGGAACATAATTGATGCCTGGGATGCTCACAAAAGACTGTGTGCTTATGTTTTTACATTTCTGATACAGAATATGTGTGGAAGAAGAAATGTCTGGCAACTATAACACAGTCGTGAAGATAATTTATGAGAAGCTCTGGGTTTGATCCCTAGCACTGCAAAGAAAAAGAAAATGAAGATGGTATGGGGGAAGAAGGTGAGGGGGGCACAAAGAAGCAAATAAAATATGTTATTAATAATGATCATGATATTCACTAGTATAAGAGATTAAATGTCTATTAAGATAAATTTTATTAAATCACTCATAGTATGTCTGTACAATGAGACACGTTAAAGCTATTGAAAAATAATTATGATTTAAGAATACAAGAATTCATTCCTTCAATTAACTTTCCTGAATTCTACATTTGTACTAATGAATGATTACAGGAAAAAAAAAAAAAAACTTAGAATATACAAAAATATAGGAGTTCCGGGGCTGAGGAAATGGCATAGCAGTTAAGGTGTTTGCTTGGGAAGCCTAAGGACCTTGATTCGATTCCCAGTACCCACATAAGCCAGATGCACAAGGGGGCACATGTGTCTGGAGTTCATTTTCAGTGGCTGAAGGCCCTGGTGCACCCATTTTCTCTTTCTCTCTGCCTCTTCCCCTCTCTCTCAAATAAATAAAGAAATAAAATATTTTAAATACATAGGAGCTCCAATGCAATTTTGAAGATTAGGTTATAGGCATGTTTATATCAGGCTTTGTCTTCTATGAATTATCTCATTTAGACACCCAGACAAATTTATCATCATACCCACTTTACTGGTGAGACAGCTGAGGCTTAGGCACATTAAGTAATTAGCTTAGTGTTAATTAACTTACCCCATAGAGGACAAAGGTTGGATTTAAACCCAGACAATGACTACATAGTGTCTTATAATTAATGCAATTTAAAGTCATAGAAAACATTTTGATTTATTTGAAGAACATTTCATGGAAATTAAATTTGGATTTTTATTATGTTTCTGTCTTCTTATCCCTGTGTACAGTTTCTTTTCAGAAACATCTTTAAGTTTTAAATATATATTTATTTATTTATTAGAGAGAGAGAGAGAATGAGTATGCCTAAGCCTCTAGCCACTGCAAATGAATACCAGATGCAAGTGTTACCTTGTGCATCTGGCTTTAGGTAGATTCTGGGAAACTCAACCCAGGTCCTTAGGCTTTGCAGGCAACCACCTTAACCATTGACCCATCTCTCCAGCCCAAGAAGTATCTTTATTTTTATGATAGCAATTGCTCTGATGGCTTGATTTCTACCAAATCTATGTGAATTACAAACTTACTTGCTATATTTCCAGACACAATTTAGAGTCTGGAGGGCAGAGAACTATCTTGTATTGTTTTGGATGTATTCACAGTATATTCAGTGTCTGAGAAATGATTAAGAAATCAACAAATTAATTAATATAACTGCTCAATAGATATATTGATATAATATGTTAAATAATTATTTTAATTAACAAATATGAATTATATATGTTTATGTAACGTAATAAAATATTATAAAATGCATTCAAGTAAATTGCCCCGTACACTTATTGTAGAGAAATGCTCAGAATTTACACTCAGTATTGTTCAAGTACATAATGCCTAACTTTCATCTATAGTCACTTTGATGTCCTGTACATATCTTGTATTTATCCTTCCTAACTAACTGAAATCTTGTATCATTTAAGAACAACTTCAGGCCTGGAGAGATTGCTTAGTGGTTAAAGTGCTGGCCTGCAAAGCCAAAGGACGCAGGTTCAATTCCCCAGGACCCACACAAGCCAGATGCACAAGGTGGCACATGTATCTGGAGTTTGTTTGCAGTGGCTGGAGGCCCTGGCATGCCCATGTTCTTTCTACCTGCTTCTCTCACTATTTCCCAAATAAATAAAAATTTAAAAAATATTTCAAATTACTTAAAAAAACTTCATACTCTTAATTCCCTGCTAACCACCATTATATTCTCTGTTTTCTTGAATTTTACTGTCTTTCTTTGTTTTTGTTTTTCGGTTTTTTGAGGTAGAGTCTCACTCTAGTTCAGGCTATTCCCTCTGTTTTCTTAGGGTGGCCTAGAACACAAGGTGATTCTCCTGCCTCTGCCTCCTGAGTGCTGGGACTAAAGGTGCGTACCACTTTAAATTGTACAAATAGGTAAAATGCAGCATTTGTCTTTCTATGACTTCACTGATTTAAAAACTGTATTTAGTACATGATTTTTATGTAATATCATGCCAATTATGCCATAACTTTTTTCAATATGAATATTTTAACTCTGGATGTTTTTCTTCTCAGAGTATAACTGATGCCACCAAAAGACATATTTTGAATTATCATTTCAGGAAAACTTTCAACAGAACCCAATTATTCTCTTCCCACCCTTTCTTGTTCCTTTTAACCTGCAACAACTTAATCCTCTCCCTGAGTGATTACTCAATAATTATTTTGTGGGAGGCTGAAAAGATTGCCTGAGGTCCCTCTGCCTGCATGTCTGGCCCTGTTGCTAACCTGGGATGTAGGGTGAGGGAGGGGGTGAATTGAACTTGCTCTGGATGACTCAGGGGTTAGTGGAAGGCGACATATGTGTGAAACACTATTTAATGGTAAGTGTTAGAAAGAGGCAACTTGAATCAATGTGAAATACAGTAGATCTTTTGCACTAGATCACAGGCAATGAACTGCCTGTGCACTGAGAAATGATTTTATTTAGAATAGTTCATCACCATGTATGCTGCTGCCATCACTCTGTGTCTGAGATGGTCAAAGTTACTGAAATTGTTGCTAGCTTTCTTGTCATCTTCCAGATATTTCATCTATCAGTAACTTGGGTCTATGTAGCTTTCCAATTCTATGTCATGCAAACTGGAATGATAGAGGGAATTACGGGAAATAGGAAGTCCACAAAGTGAAGATGTCAAGGTGAAAATTTCTGTTACCTTTATATAAGTTGAAGTTCTCAGTTGAAAAACTGGCAGTTATGGCTTACAACCATGTTACTTCTTGAAAAGAGAGCTACATTAGTGATTTATTTTGTGCACCATTTGAACATACAATATTATTGCGGTTTTGAAAAACAACATGATATATCAATACAGAATAATAAAAAATATTTCAGATGCATGATAATTGGTGAAGGAATACTTCACACCAGCTTGAGAGTTTAGGAAACATGACTGCATGAAAGTAAGAGTTTTTAAAAGTATGAAAAAAATCGAGAAAAATAGCTAAAAGGGAAAATCTATTTTAATAGGGGAAAATTTAACAGAATTAATAATGTGATAAAATTTTATAAGATTCATATGCTTTAAATAAACTGACTTTTACTGAACAGACTTTGAATCTCACAGAGCAAAGAACAGAACAATAAGCATAACTCACTTTTATCTGACAGGTTGACCAGATTCCATGACCTGAGTAAGTAGATAAGTAGGTGCTGTGGAACCAAGCTTGATGGTATCCATTAATTAGATTCTAACTTCACATTAGCAGATCTCAGACTATAATTAGCATTAATATGGCATTAACATAACTAGTTCTGAATTGGTTTACAGGATTTTAATATCCATGATACTGTCTGTACCCTTCTAGTAGTATAAATTTTGTCTGGGTCATAATTATCTGACTCCCCTGCTTTCTATCTCATACTGATTACATGTATGTGTGAATTTTTGTGTTTGTGTGAGTATCATGAACAATCTCAAATATGCACTGGGCATTTATCCACAAGGATTATTTGTAACTAAATTGAAAAACTACTCTCTAGAATCAGAAAATAGAAGAAAGTAGAAGAAAGCACCAGAACAGGGGTAGAATTAAGTGGTAGCCCTACTTTCAAGACAAAGATAATGCAAGGTAAAAACTTCACCCTAAAAGTATAAGATAAGCCTTTTATAGTTTTGTGTAAGTTTGTCTGTGTTTAAAGTTTTCATAATCATAAGGATAAGAAGACAGAATGTAGCCACTCTTAGTTTTTAACTAATAGATCCACTCTAAAATGAAATTGATTCAGTCAGACAATTAAACACCACAGAGAAATAGAAAAAGTTATTTAAAAAGTACAAACAGTGGTGTGAAATAATTATGAAAACTTAGAAAAGATGCATGGGATGTAAAAATTGCTTATACACTTTAGTCTTATTTGTTGTGACATTGAGAACAAAGCTTTAAAATAAATATCAGGGAGATGCTCAAGTGCTATCCTATTCCTATGGCCCTGTTTTTATTAGTTTTATTGGGTAATTTTGTAAGTTTTCAAAATTATTTTACAGCTCATTGACAATTTTAAGACAATTAGCTGTAAACTGAGATACTTCGAGTGAATGTCAAATGATGAACAAGCCATGTATAGGATGGGAATGTTGATGAGTGAGATCTCATCCTTAGAGCTACCACAGCTGTAAAGCAAATAGCCCTGGGGGTAGTCACAGCCTCAGTGTCTGTTTCCCTAGCTGGGAAATGAATACATACCTATCTGGTGGAAGTGTTGGGAAAATTAATTAGTGTTTACAAGGGACTTTGAGATCCTTGGATGAAAGATACTGGCTCAATGCTAAGTATCATTATAACAGCTTTAAGAGGTATGAATACTTAGATATAAAATATCTGACATTCTTTCACCTTATAAATTTTATTTTTGGTGCACATCATGGATTACATAACAAATTGTCAGAGTAAGATAATTTAAATGTTTATTCTTCATTTAGTTTATAGTAATACATGCATGGACATGATAAGAATCTGTTTCTGTATTTCTAACACCTCATACTAAAAAATTAGCTTTCTTTAAAAAAAGGGGGGGCAATAGTGATGTCCTATTTAATAAATACATGGTCCTAAATAGATTCCTTCTCCTTAGAGTTTCATGAAGAATCTCAATACTAAGTTCTGCATACTGTTAGAATTGAATGAACTGACACCTCCATACAACATCTTGAAAGGTATTTTGAAAATATTAGTGTCAGATTGGAGAGATGGCCCAGCAGTGAAAGGTGCTTGCTTGCAAAGCCTGCTGAGCTAGGTTCAATTTTCAATGTCCAAGTAAAACTGAATGCAAAAATTGATGGACTTTGGCTGCAGAAGCAAAAGATCCGGGTGGGCATGCATGCATAGGCGCGCGCGTGCGCACACACACACACACACACACACACACACACTCACACACACACATTCTAAATAAAAAATAAATATTTTAAAATCATAGTGCTTTGTCTTCTCAGTAAACTTGAGCATTGCATCCATTGTTTCCACAAGTTCCTCACTGGAAAGACTGAAAAAAATGAGACAGATTCAATGGGACAGTTGGGGCATTTTAAGGCTATGGTACAGAACTGAAAGAGAAAGATCATTATCAGCACTGGAAACAACGAGACATAAACTAACCAAAGCCACTCAAAAACTGATTTTCATGTTTACTTGGATATTGAATAATTGAGAAACGAGGAATAGAGAAAATATTAAAAAATACAAGGTAAATTAACATGGAATGTTTCAAATTAAAAATATTCTTGGGCTGGAGAGATGGCTTAGAGGTTAAGCACTTGCCTGTGAAGCCTAAGGACCCCAGTTCGAGGCTCGGTTCCCCAGGTTCCACGTTAGCCAGATGCACAAGGGGGCGCACACGTCTGGAGTTTGTTTGCAGAGGCTGGAAGCCCTGGCGCACCCATTCTCTCTCTCCCTCTATCTGTCTTTCTCTCTGTGTCTGTCACTCTCAAATAAATAAATAAATAAAAATTTTTTAAAAAATATTCTCAATGGCTGAAATTGTTTTTGAAATTTTTTAGGTTTGTTGTTCCTCTCCATTTGTCAAGTATGCCTTTCTCATGAACCCATATTAAAAATCCTGTAAGAAAGAATGAAAAAATAGCATAGATTTTGTATGAGAAATATGTATAAATCAGTGTCTGATTTCACCTTCATGTGCATATTGAGTGATTAAAGATATACAGTACTTTCCTTTAGCCAATTGTGTCTCATTTGTACAGGATAAACCAAGTGTAATACTAAGGAACTTTTGAAATAAGGACTATGATATCTCATCCTAATTAACTAGCAACTTGGACAATAATCACTTTTGCTGGCAAGAAAGTTGAGAATCTTGGTCTAAATGAGGAAAACTGAAATAATCTGTCCTTGATGAGGTGCCTATAGTACGATACATAAAATATCTCAATAGGTTATTTAAATTTAAAAAGGGAGACACAATGTTGCAAACTCTGATAAACTTCTTACATTATGTTTTGAAAATTAGGAGAGATTACAAACATTTTTCACACTGTTTCCCCATAATCATTATGAGTCTTGAGATGTTGAAAAATTTGAAGAAAAAAAAAATGGAGACTGAGTTTGTTTTAATGCAAACTGAGGACTCAGTTATGAAATGTTTAGGCAGAGTTATACTCAGCATCTTTTCTGTTTGTTTGGTTTTTTACATAAAAGCCAACAACTTTACTGGGAACATGAATGCATTTACAATGGAATTTGTACAGCAAATTTTGTGCTATGTAAAGGTATTTTTATAATCATTTAACTTTTTTAAAGCAAGAATACAGATTATTGGGTTTCTTTATGAAATTTTCATAAATGTACATTATTGTGCTTTGCCCATGTTCACCCCGTTGTGCTTCCTTGTCCTTCCTCTCCTTTTCCCTGTCCTCTAACTTACCCCAAATAGTCTTCCTTTTGCTTTCATATCAGCTATGTATGCATGAATTAAATGCTATTACAACATCTGATGCTACACATCAGAGAGAAAACATGTCATTTCAAAGATATTTTATTGTGGTACAATATACATAAGATTTACTGTTTAACCATGTTTCAGTGCATAATTCAGTAGTGTTAAGTACAACCATAATGCCATAATGTTAAATAATGGTTTCTACTATGTGTAAATTGGGACACTGGAAAATTTCATCCTTCCAAAAGAAAAGGCAGCATCTACTAGACAGCGATTCCTCTTATTCCCTTTCCTCAGTACTTTTTAACCTCTATTCTTTCTGACACTACAAATGTGCTTCTTTATCAGGGAAATCATATAATATTTGTTCTTTTGGCTGCTGCTTTACTCATCAGCTCTGGGGTTAAACTCAATGCATGCTAATAAGCAAGTGCTATACTACCAAGCTACAGGCCCATTATTCAACATTTAAGTTTTCTTAAGTAAAATAATTAACCTAATATTACTCAGCTTAGTTTCACTGCCTCTGAAATTCTCTTATCTTTTATAAAATTACTTACAAACAATTGTTGTGAGGAATTAAAAAAATGAATTGTTGTTTAACTGAATAAACTTAAATAGAAGAAGTTTAGGGGCTGGAGAGGTGACTTAGTGCTTAAGGCATTTACCTGCAAAGCCAAAGGACCCAGGTTCAATCCCCTGGCAACTGCATAAGCCAAAAGAACAGATGGTGCATTCACCTGGCTAGACGCCCTAGTGTCCCCGTTCTCTCTCTATCCCTCTCTCTTTCTCTCTCAAATAAATAAATATTTTTTTAAAAAAGAAAAGAAAAGCATTTAGACTTTTAAATGAATGTTTGATACTATAATCATAATGTTCTAATTAGTGACAGAAACCAGGCTTTTACTTGTGTTCTTGTGTGGGGGTAAATGTGCCTTAAATAACTTGGATCTGTTATTATGCTATTTCTTTAATGAGTAATTTTGAAAAATTTAAAAGTATTTTAAATCATTATCTAAGTAATAAAGCCTACTTAACAAAGGATTTATCAGGGAATCAGCTTTTGTAGAGTATGGGAATCCTTCTCTAATCTTATCTTCAGTCATAAGGCTATTTTTTTTCTCATGATTTATGTACTTTCATGATTTGATTTCAGTTTTTCTTACTCTTTTAATGCTTCTTAAGTGTGAATTGTTTGTATTGTGTGGACAAAGAAAGCAAAGCCAAACAGCATAGAAAGTAAAGTGAGATTATTTGCTGCAACTGTTCCTTGCCAGGTATTTGTTCATAGTAATGAGTAAAATAATTAATACAAAAATTGTGCCAGGGGTGGTGATGCACACCTTTCATCCCAGTACTCAGGAGGCAGAGGTAGGAGGATCATCGTGAATTCAAAGCCATCCTGATACTTCATAGTGAATTCCAGGTCAGCATGGGCTACAGTGAGACTCTAACTCGAAAAAACAAATAAAAAATAACTGTTACTGGAAGTGGAACTGTTGCTGTGATAAGCTTAATCATATGGTTTGTAGGCCTTTTGGGACTGCTTCACAGTATGTTGAAGAGTTGGGTCAATGGGGCTAGAAAAGCCCTAGAATGCTATAAATAGAGCCTAAGGAGCTCTTCTGGTGGATGTGTGGAAGACCATAATGCTGAGAGAAACCATAGAGTGTGGAAGCTCAGCTTGTGGGATTTCAGAATAATCAAGGATTCTACCAATAATGTGGCTAGAGGTAGTCCATTTTATATATTGGCTAATGAGTCTGATTGCATTCTGTCCATGTCTCCTGAGAATGTGAATAAGGTTGAATGTTAAGGAAATTAAGTAATTTATATAATGAGGAAAATTTCAAGACAAGACAGCATTTAGTGTGTGGCAGGTCTGTTAGTGACTGCGTTTATCCAGATTACAGTGAAAGCAACATGTGGTACAGAAAGTTATGAAAAAATGTGCAAGTTGGCAAGGAGAGGAACGAGAGTCTCCCATCAGAGGGATGCAGAGAAAGCAGTTGTAAGTGTTGAAGAGAAACCTAATGCTCTCCATTGGGAAAATGGGAAAGATGCCCTGAAGGCAAGATCCTTCCCACTGGAGGGACTCAACTTTTGATAATGCCAATCAGCTCTTATTATTATTAGTTACATATTGTGTGTATATAGTCATGTTGCCACCATCCTTAGCCTCCTTCCTGTCCTATCCCCCCTTCTCAGGGACCCTCCTCACTGGGAATTGTGGGTCATGCATTGTGGGAGGTAGCCATCAGGTGTGGGGAAGAGGCAATGTCTCTGTGCATAAAGTTCCAACATGTGGCACTAACAATCGTTCTGCCCCCTCTTACGCAAATTTCCCTGGGTTTGTTTTAGGTCTACTTCAGTGATGAGATCTTGGGAGCCTCTGTGTCTCTGGATATCTGGTTTGGTAGGAGTTGAGTATTCTCTGTGTCTCTCTCCTTCAGCATTGTGCTGGTACCAGGTTCACCAAGAAAGCAGCACTCTTGCTCAGTTCCCCAATTACTCTTGATTTAAGTTGGAGCCCTGGTGAGGTGTGATGGGCTGATTCTCTCCTCAGGATCTGCATCCATCTGAAAAAGAGAAACAAATTCTCCAATAGAGAGTGAACTCAGTACCAGATAAATGGGATAACCATTATTATTTTAGAGATAATTTAATAGGTGTAGGTCCTCTTATAGCCCACAATTGATGGGATCTTAATAACGGAGGGTGGGCTCATTTTTTGGATATGGTTCTGATATGTTTTTGAGCTCCAAGTATGGGTTCTGTTTCACTGAGTGGATCAGTTAGCCAAATCAAGAGCAGGTATTACCCACCATGGCTTTGTGCCACTACTGCACTTGTGTGAGCATCGCATCAGGTTGTTTGCTGCTGAGTAGCTTAGACCACGAGTTGCTTAGGCAGATGTTGGTCATTTTCCCCCAGTCACCTTGTAGGTAGATCTCTGATCAACAGCTTATTGGGGATGTTTACCACATGCTGGTACTGGGAGTTACAGGCCAGTGTTAAGGAAAAGAAGGAAGAAAAAAATGGGTAATATAAAAGAGATAATCTGCAACTCCTAAACTGAATCTGCCCAAGATGCCTTACATACCCAGCAAGCACCTCATGGACTAGACAATAAGATGGATGGGAGGGCGGGGAGGGAATCAAAGGGTGGAAAACAGTAATCCGGACCCAAACGGCAATGGTACCATAAAATTCTACTTCCTAAAAGACAGACCAAATGGCTGAACCTTCACTAGACCCTTACAGGAAACACCTGAACCACAAGACACTGGAGATGGTAGGATCAAGACTGACCTAAATCTCCTACATCTTCCCTCCCTCCCTCTCCCCCTCTCCCCTCTATCTCTCTCCTCTCTAACTCTTGTATATTAGTTGTGTTTTTCCTCAATTTCTTAGTGGACACTGACCTGTAACCCCCACTTCCAGCTTGGGCCTACCATCCACAATGAGCTTTTGATCAGAGAAACCTACAAGGTTTCCCAAAACAATGACAGACTTCTGTCAGAGTACTTGATGACCCACCAAAGGCCAGTGATAAGACCCTATTGCTGAAGACTCCATACACAGCTGACGCGTAAAATGGAATGACATGGCTGGAAGCCAGGAGAGAGTCAGTCCCCAGACAGTCAGCGTGTCTAGTGCCAGAAGGCGCTACATAGGCGACTGGGGGAAATGACCAAGATCTGTCCAAGCAACACATTGTTTAACCTAATTAGCAACAAATAACCGGATGTGATGCCCACACAAGTGCAATAGTGGTACACAGCCATTGTGAGGAATCAATTGCTCTTGATTTGGCTAACTAATCCACTCAGTGGTACTAGACCCTTAGCTGGAGCTGGGAAACAAGTCAGAACCATACCCAAACACAAGCCCACTCTACAATATCAAGCTACCATCAATCACGGGGTATAAGAGGGCCTACACCTATCAAACTGTCTATCAAAAAAGTAAGTGTTATCTCAATTTTCTGGGTGCTAACTTACTCTCCGTTGGAGAATCTGCTTCTCTTTTCCAGATAGATGCAGATCCTAAGAAGAGAGCTGCCCCAACACACCTCAAAAGGGGCCCAACTGAAACTAAGGACAACTGGCGAAATTAGCAAGGGTGATGTTTTCCTGTGAACCGGATACCATCACAAAGGAGAAGGAGATCAACGCAGAGAAAAATCAACTCCTACCAAATCAGAGAGCCAAAGCCTCAGAGGCCCCCAACACCTCAGCACTTAAGCAGACCAAAAATGAACCCAACATGGCTCAGGGAAATCTTGCGGAAGAGGGGGCGGAAAGAATGTCAGAGTTACATGTTGGGTCATGATTTGCAGGGACATTTATCATACTTATAACTGGGGGCTAACTCCACAATGCACGACCCATTTTCATTAACAAGGGGGGTCTAATGGGAGGGAGTAGATCACAGATGAGCCTAAATAATGGTACCAAACTGCCTGTATTCACTGAAATGAAAACTAATAAATTAAATTAAAAAAAAAGAGATAAAAAAAGAGAGAGAAGAGAAAGACAGAGACAACAGGAGAAGATTAAGGTTAGTCTTCGCCTTCATCATACCCTCTCCAAAGCCCTATGATTCAGGTGCTCCCTGTAAGGACCTGACGATAGTTCAGCCATTTAGTCTGTATTTTAGGATGTAAAATTTTATGGTACCATTGCCTTTTGGGTCCAGTTTTGTGTCCCCACCCTACCCTTACCCTCCCTTCCTGCCCCACCCTCCCCATTATCCGGTCTTTGAGATGCTTATTAGGTATGTCAGCATCTTGGGCATATTCAGTTTAGGAGCCACAGATGAATGAGACCAAGAGACAATTATCTGTGATTGGTGGGTTTGCTAAGAATGATGTATACCAGATTTGGTCATTTCTCTTCAAATTTCATTGTGCCATTTTTTCCTTACTGCTGTGTAGAATTCCATCATGTAGATATACCACATCTTGGTTATCCATTTGTCTAATGATGGACATATAGGTTGATTCCAGCTCTTAGTTATTTTGAATTGAGCAGCTATAAAAATGTTGTGCAAATCTCTCTGAACTGAGGCGTGGAGCTTTCAGAGTAAATGCCTGGTAAGGGAATAGCTCGGTCTGTTGGTAACTCTATAGAAAACCTTTTTAGGAGTCTCCATATTGCTTTCCATAGTGGTTGTACTATCTTACATTCCCACCAACACGAATGAGGGTTCCTATTTCTCCACATCCTCACCAACATTTGTTTTTATTTGATTTTTAAATGTTTGCTATCCTTACTGGGCTATGGTAGAATCTCATGGTTGTTTTAATTGGCATTTCCCTGATGATTAAGTGTGTGTTTTCCATTTGTATTTCTTCTGCTGAAAACTCCCTGTACAGTTCTTTGCCCCATTTTATGGGTGGGTTGTTTGACTTTTTATTGTTTAGGGTTTTTAGTTCTTTGTAGATTCTAGAAATTAGGCCTCTGTCAGTTGGGTAGCCAGCAAACATTTTCTCCTGATCTGTGTGTAATCTGTTGGCTCTGCTCATTATCTGTTTGTCTGCGAAGAAACTTTCCAACTTCATGAGATCAAGTTCTGGAGCTTACTGAGGTTTTGTTTAGGAAGTCTTTTCCCACATTTATATCATGGAATGTTCCTCCTATTTTTACTTCCAGTAGCATCCAAGTTTCTGGTCTTATATTGAGGTCTTTGATCCATTTGGACTTGATTTTTGTGCATGGTGACAGGTGTGTATCAAGTTTCCTTTTTCTGCATATGTTTATCCAGTTTGTCCAGCACCATTTGTTGAAGATACTGTCTTTTTGTCAGCCTACATTGTTAGAGCCTTTGTCAAATATCAAGTAGCTGTATTTACTCAACCCAAAGTCTGGGTCCTTCATTCTGTCCCATTTGTTTATAATCCTGCTTTTATGCCAGTATCATGTTGTGTTCCTGTGTGGAGCTCTGTGGAAGCGGGATGCCTGGGGTTGGGGTGGGGATGCACCCTAGCCTGCTGGCATGGGTCTGTGCATGGGATGGAGGCGGCTATAAGTGGGACAGTGTTTGTGAGCGTGGAGGCCTGCATGGAGCTATGCTAGCCTGATGGACTGGGTTCCCTTGCCTGTGGTTAGCGCAGGAGGAATCTGAGGCTGGGACTATGGGGAGGATGGCTGTTTTAGTGGAATGCGGATTCATGGGCTACCTGAGAACAAGAGAGTGGATTCCTTACTCTGATCCTCCACACCCTCCCACTAGAGGTCTCTTAGTGTCAGCTTACCCCTAGAAACCCAATGAACCCTAAACTCCTGCCTTTCCTTCCCTGGGAGGTGTGGCATTGTTAAGTGGACACCATATGGACCAGAAGTCCCTGATCCCAATCAATGTTTAAGGAGAAAGCCTGAAGTGTGAAATGTGACTACTTGAAAACAACTGCCTTGGCAGACAAAGGTCACCACAAATGTGGTCGAAGGGGACCAATCTGCATCTCTAGTTGATACCAGAAGTTTGAAGTGTCATTCATGTGATCAGGGTTTGAGGGTCATGAAAGATACCAAATTAAGGAGGTCATGGAATCTAGCATCTTACTACCAGGTAGCTGCATCATGTGACAGGGTCAGAGCCTCTGCAAAGAGGTCCTTAGAAACCAGTGCATGAAGTTAAGAAGGAGACTTGTAAATTGTAATGGACGTCCCAGGATGTGGGAGACGCCAGAACCATAGAATATATACTGAGGAAACGTTCAGGTTTGAAGTGGATGTGTCCCAAGAAAGAGGCTATGAGTGGTCGAGGCAGCAGGTAGTGAGGAGTGGTGCTACCCAAGCCCTTGGAATGCAGATGATTCAATTCCATTCTGAATTCCAGAGGGCATACTTGGAGATGCATGATTCAAAGTTTGCCCTGCTGGGTTTCAATCTTTCTTATTCCAATCATTCTTTGTTTCTTACCTTTTGTTTGGAGAATGTTTACTGATGTATACTAGAAGTATATAATTTGTGTTTTGGTTTTATAGGGGTTCATTGTTAAGATAATGTCTTAAGTCTTAGAAGAGACTTTGGACTTTTGAGCACTGTTGGGCCTATTAACGACTATGTAGGACATTGAATTTGGAATGGATGACTTTATGTCATAATATGGCAACCACTCTGTGGGGGCCAGGGATGCAATGTAATGATTTTAATGTAAAATGTCTCTCTTAGGCTCATGTGTTTGGGCATTTGGTCCCCACCTAGTGGTACTATTTGGGAAGGTTGTTGAGTCTTTAGGAGTGTGATCCTTGCTGGAAGTGTTATCACTAGAGGCAGGCCTTGAAGTTTTATAGTCTTGTTACATCTTCCTGGTCATTTTTGCTTTCTGATAATGCTTCCTGTGAAAGAAATGTGATCAGCCCACTTCTTTCTCTTGCTATCATGTCTTCCCCTCCATAATAGACTCTACCCACTTAAGCTGTAAGAGGAAATAACCCCTTTCTTCTTTAACATGCTTCTTTTCAGGTGTTTGGCCACAGCCATGACTAAAATAACAAATAAGATACATATGGCTTATGTTACTCCATGTAAAGCTTGGAATTTATAACCTTTTAATTACCTTATTTAGAAATCTTGGGAAATATTGACAGCATTTGGATGATAATACTTGGATAGAGAATAACCAAATGGAACACAAAATGTCATCTCTTTCCTCTTATCATATAATGAAATGCCTGAGAACAAAGTTACTACGTGCAAATAAATTTTATATCTAGTTTACCAATTAGGTCTATCTTTAATTCCAGCACTGGAAAACCATTACTCTAGTAAAGCAGAATGTAAAAAGGGATATGGAAATCAAAGAATATTATTGTTTAGTTGATGTACAGAATCTTAAAATAAAAACTATTTGTTATTATTCTCCTCCTAACTCCTTGATTTTACAGAGAAAATATGATGAGCATGCTTTGTGTGGTAGCACTCAGATTTCAACAGGCTATGGGAAGGGAACCAGGATTTAACCAGCCTTGGCTACATTGTGAGTTCAAGGCCAACCTGGACAACATGAAACTTTATCAAAAATAAATAAATAAATAAATAAAAATAAAATATGAGCACTGATCTGGGAGGCAGAGAAATGCAAGACCCTATATCTCATCTATGCTTGCATGTGTGTTTGCTGGTTTATGTGTGTGAGCACACATATGTGTGTACAGATTTAGTTGAACTTGCGTGTGTGTGTGTGTGTGTGTGTGGGCATGCACGCACATGGAGTCAGAGGACAGAGGACAGCCTCAGGTATTGCCCTCAAGAATATCATCGATGTAATTTGAGATGCTCTCTCATTAGCATTGAGCTCACTAAGTAGGCTAGACTGACTCAGCCTCAAGCCCCTGGGCTCCTCCTGTCTCACCCTAGTATTGGTGTTGCATGTGTGTACAACCTCACTTGACATTCTGTAAGGGCACCAGGTATCAAATTAAGGTTTTCATGCTTGTGAGACAAGAATTTCACTGACTGAGCTATCTCTACAAGCCTTAAAATCCTAGATACTAATTTCTAATTTGTCAGTATGTGCCTTAAAAAGTTAATGGAAGCTAGAATGTTCTTCCCCCAGATGAAAGAATGATGCCTTAAGATTGATTCCAACATGCATTTATTTGATTAAAATGTGAAAACTATAATGATTACACATAAATGTCTACTAAATCTGCTTCTTTCAAAAATAGAGCATTGACTCAAAACATCCATTATCTGGTGAGAAACAGCATGCTCTGAGAGTGGAAACTAAATGAAAACAGTATCGTATAGAAACCAATTTAAGACTGGGCATGTTTAAATATTCAGATAAACTCTAGCTCAAAATTTTAGGCCCTTGCTCTCTTCTTCCTCTTCCTCTTTTATTTCTTCCTGACAGACCTAGACAGGGATATTAAAAAAGGACACAGTTTAAAGTACCTTGGGCCATCAGAGCTCAATGTGGAGAAAGTAGGGCATTCCAGAAGGTGGTGAGGAGGCTACAATGGCCAATTGTAGTCAGTTAAGAAGCAATAGTGAAATCATAGGCACAGCAGGAGAACATGAGCCAAGGCCAGAGATAGAACCAGCAGGTAAACGATATTGGTTGCCCACAAGAATAGACAATAAATATATTGAAGGTAATGGAAGTTAACTTTATTTTTAGTAAAATAACTTAGAGAAACATTACAAAGAAGATTATTGTTACAAGCATGTCTGTTTTACACACAGTTATTTGTATATGAATAATTTTCACATATTTTCCTACTGTGTTTTCTGATAGGGGTGAAAAATAATGAACACATCTTGTGTCTTTATCATTGTTTCTCTATCTTCATGCACCAGAACTGGTCTACTTGGAGATATGTCTGATCCACAACTGAGACATGGAAATGAATGAATGGGCCTGGATCTTTTGCCAGAATCTAAGATACTTCTAAAGACATAGGCATGTTAAAATGTCAGGTCACAGCTACAATAAATTTCAATTGAGCCAAAGTCAATACAAGGAAAAAGAATAATAAGTGGATGAAAACAAAGCAATAATTGAAGAAGAAACAAGGCTTTACCTTACAATCAATAGGCTAACGAGTTGGAAATGTAGAAGACACAACAGAAATAAGTAAATGGTATTCACCTCCCTTAAAGTGGTGGTTGATGCAAACAAATCATGAATGGGCAAAGAAAGGAAATAGAAATTATAAAAAGACCGTGCTAATAAACTCACAAAATAAGATGCTACATAGCAAGTCAAAAATATCAACAATTTTGATAAATACAATGAGTTAAATGACTCATTTGAGCTACAAAGAGTTTCTAGTTGGATTTAAGATAAATGAAGCTCCATGCTGTTTACAAGGGGCATACTGAAACATGGGGACATTATAAGATAAAATACATGAAAAATAGGGTCTAGAGCAGACACATCACAAAGCATAAAATGTCAAGGATGTTTCTAAGAATAGATGAGACAAGGTAGACTTAATATTTTAATTGTAATAGCAAAATTGAGAGTCTCTAAAAGATAATAAACATTTCAATTCACCAGAAAGACATAAGAATTCTAACTTTGTACCTCCTAAAAATATAACCTCAAATTATTTAAAGCAAGAGCTGACAGAACTATACGGAGCTCTTAGACTAATCTACATACCAGGAGATTTAAGCAGAGTTCTTGCAATAATAATAAATCACACAGTCAAAAATCAGTAAGATATGGAAAGCTTTAAAGCACAAAATTAACAAGGTTAACTAAAAGTAGTACCCTTCCTTTTTTCAAGAAATACTTAAGAATACTGATTACTGATGTATTATGCTAATTAGCACACCAAGGATTCCTAGGCCTCAACACTACTTATGTTTTGGTCTTAATAATTCTTTGTTGTGAAAGATTGCTATGTACTGAGAGACATTAATAGTATCCTTGGCCTCTCCCCTCTAGATGCCAATATCAGCACTCATTTCCTATTCTCCATATCTCCTATTATGCACATCAATTCTAAATGCAATAAAAACTTTAATAACTAAAGAATAATTTTTGAAAATTCTTAGGGAATAATATTATGTTCTTGGGGTAGGGACATTTCTTATTAAAGACATAAGAAGAGATATTGATCAAGAAATATAGGGATTGAACTACATGAATATCTAGAACTTCTGCTCATCAAAGACTATCATCACAAATATGAAAACAAAAGCCACAAGACTGGGGGAATAGAATTCTAACATATGTACCTTCCAAAACATTAGTATTTAAATATATGCATACTGCAGGGGATGGTGGTATACACCTATAATCTGAGCAACAGGGGAGTGTGTTGCAGGAACATACTGAGTTTAAGGTCAGCATGAACTGATTGGCAAGACCTGTCCATGAAAATACTCAAATTGTATTTATCAATAAGAAAAAAAGTGTTGCATTTTATAATAGGCAAAATAAATTGATTTAAATTATCAAAAGAAGATGGAATGTTTTCTGAGCATGCATTAGGCTAAGGGTTCAATCCTTGTATCAGCAAAAGAAAAGAATAAGTATGAGCTACATGAAATAGTGACTCTTTTGAAGCCATTAAGTTGTGCATGGTAGTTTTTGTGCAGGAATAGCTGAGACAGCAGATTTGGTAATCAAGATTTCTCTTATTATATACATGCTTGAGATTATCCAACTTGAATGATAGGAGCAAAATCTTGTTATATGCATGCCTGCAGTTTTCTATTATTATGTTGGGCCAATCCCTCTACTCTGTATATATAAGATGAAAAACTAGAAACTCACTAAGAATTTAAATAGATACGTTGATAACAGTAGTTTCATGCAAGACTTTTAATAGATCTCAAACGATAAGGAATTGCTCATAGATAGGTCATAAGAAGGTAAGAAGTAAGGAGATGAAAAGGAATGGATGAAATGATATGGACAACGATAGAAGAAATGGAAAAACACAGTTATTTAAATAATTGTTGAATATATTCTCAATTCAAGACCTGCTCATTGTCATGAAGTCTATGTTTCTTAAAACGCAGCAAAATTAAACTCAAGTATTATTATACATTTTATATGCCAGGGTTCAAAATCATTGGTACCTGTTGCTTGTCATTAATCAATTGCTACTTGTATAACAAATAAAATGGAAAGTAGGTGCAAGATATGAATCCAGCAGTAGGATTGCTAGCTTTATTATTAGTTGTGAGAATCTTTCTTGGAGTGAGATTTTGTAGGCTGAGAAAGATTCAGCTAAGCAAATAAATACAAGAGGATGTAATCATAGCCCTAAGCTCAGACATGAAATTACATAGTATACTCAAATTATAAGTGGTGGATCATTGCTCATTTAATGAACGTTGAGTAACTTCTATATTTCAAACACAGTACTAGACAGAGAATATAATAAAAAATAAAATATAAATAGCTCAAATGAATTTCCTAATAGCAGGGAAAGTCACCCAATAAAATAATCAAACAATGTAGAACAAAATTATAAGTTGTGAATAATGTTAGGATGAATAAGAACAGAGTGCTCTTCAGAGTAAATAAGAAGCAATGGGAATATTTTCATCAGAGCAGTCACTACATTTTAACAGTTGAGCACTTTAGACTACACTAAATATAATTTCTCATGGTTCCTAATTAAATACAAAGGTAGAAGAGACAGTTTTTGCTCAGTATCACTGTAAAGTTCATTCTGAGGCAAGAGGCACTTACTGGAGATTTAAAGATATAGGTTACATGGCCCATATTAAGATTCACATTAGGCATAAATGTCTGATCTGGAACTGATGTAGATGAATGAAGGATGAGGTAGGGAAAGGCAGTCAACTAGGAGGTTCTGTTAACAGAAAACAAAGCATGGTCTTAAATTTCTTCCTGTAATAGGAGAGTCACTGGAGAATAAAAATCTAGAATTTCGGGACATAAGCCTAACACTTGAATTAGTTTTAGAATTACCATCATGGAGAAATGGAGCTTGTCAATGACATGATGAAAGACAAAAGATTATTGAATGCCTTTCATTGATATAGGAGGTAATTTTTTTATGGTTGGACAGTATACATTTGGGACTTTGTCTGTCTGTTACTCTTTATCTTTCCATTCGTAAGAATCGTTCTCTTGTGGAAAATATCTCAGCCATTCAAGTTAAGACTATCCCTCAAATTTTAGCTTCAACTTACTCTGTCCCATTGGCCATACAAACTAACCTGTGAGTATTTGTATCTGAGGCAATCCTAATGACAGAGTGATCAGAAATGACCGTTCAGAATGAATCATTATTCCACACTCTTTATCATAACTCATTTAGTCATCATACTAGGTAGTGAAGTAGTTGCAGCACTTCCCTTGTTTTTAGATAAGGAAAGTGAGGCTTGAAGCATAAACATGGCTCAAGTCATATAAACCAGCTTTTGAACTATAGGCCTCTGAATACATGCCCCACTTGTTCTATCTTACTGCTTAATACTTTGTCCAATTTCCTCATCCACAAATGTGCATCTGTCCACAGATGTCCCAGTCAGAGCATAACATTAAATGCCAAGGAATAAAAACTCTATATAGGCTGGAGAGATGGTTCAGTGTTTAAGGTGCCTGCCTGCAAAACCTAACAACCCAGGTTTGATTCCCTAGTACCAACATACAGCCAGATGCACAAATTAGCACATGTGTCTGCAGTGTGATGCTGCGACTGGAGGTCATGTCATGCCCATTCTGTCTGTCTGTCTCTCTTCACTCTATCTCTCTCTGTACTTACAAACAAGCAAATTAAATTTAATTTTAGAAAAAGCTCAGGCTGAAAGGATGGCATAGCATTTAAGGCGTTTGCCTGAAAAGCCAAAGGACCTCGATTCGATTCCCTCAGGACCCACGTTAGTCAGATGCACAAGGGGGCACACGTGTCTGGAGTTCATTTGCAGTGGCTGGAGGCCCTGGTGCACCCATTCTCTCTCTCTCTCTCTCTCTCTCTCTCTCTCTCTCTCTCTGTCTGTCTCTCTCTCTCTTTCTCCCTCCCTCCCTCTCTCCCTCTTTCTCTGTCAAATAAATAAATGAAAATAAAACATTAAAAAAAAAAAAAAACCAATCTCTCTCTGGTGCTGTAGTTAGAGGCACTGGACATGACTGTTGTTAGGAGTGGCGAATCTAGTGGGAACAAACCCAGTCCGAGGAACTAAGGAAGACATCCTGGCAAATCTGTCTTCAGAGATCAGAGATGATAGAAAGGGATGCATGAGCCTCTGGTTGCCATCATCCCTGAGACTACCTGGAGCCCTGAGTTCCTATTAAAGTGATAATGTGGGCTTATTCATCCCCCATTCTGGATAAACTAGCTTAAATTGTAAAGCTTGAAACTGCCACTCATAAGCAATTTGGGTTACCAATCAGCATAGCTGTGGGAGAGTCTTTAGCAATGCTCAGTCATCCAATGGGATAGCAGATTGCTGGCTCAGGGCTGGCTAGCGATTCAGCAGGTAGCTGTGATCACAAAGCAGGATGAGAACAATCTTGACCATGCAAAGGACAGACAGGTATAAAAGTGAGTGAGTCAGAAGTGAGCCTGTCACAGTGAGGAAGAAAGCAAACCCTTGGGGAGATGGGCAAGTGCTTTGACCTTACAGGTCTCTATTTCCTCATGTGTGCATGTGTAAATGCTGTGAATTGAGACATGTGCCTTTCAGGTGTGTCATGAGGATTAACGGAGATAATCCATAGGAAGTTTTAACATAGTGCCTGTAATATATAGTGATTGTTCTGTAAATGTTGTAATTGAGGAATGTACCTAGAGGGATAAGAATATATATTTACAGAGCATGGAACATTTGAGTTGGTAGTATGGGAAAAATGCAGTCTGATAGCAGACAGTGGCAATGATTCCCCCCTCATGCCTCCATGCCTATTTCTGGAAACCCAGCTTGCAATAGAGGTGAAGCTATACTCTCCTACACACATTCCATAAAGACCCAAGTCATAGCCTAAAAAGTGCAACTAGATGACTTCAGGGAGAAATGTAATACACAAGGTCAGTGCAGACAAATACTAGACCTGAAGTGCCATGGAGTACTTGACAGTACTTTACATTTTTCTTTGCAACCAAAATGCTTAAGTATTAAAATGAATACACATGCAATTACATCACCACTGATGAACTCTCTCTTGTTTGTGACAAATGTGATTCAGGCTTTGTACTTCTGCAGTGAGTGTTGAAGAAACTTCCAGATGGAGAGGTTTAATTTGTGAGATTTTTCCCTAGTCTATTCACGTTGGCTTTAACTTCCATTTTAAATTACAGAGAGAATTCCCAAAATTTCAAATAGCCCCAAGAGATCTGATGAAATAGCTAATCTCCTTCTATGAGCATGCTAACAAAAGCAATTTCTTACTGAGCTATATGCTACCCAGTGGGACTGATAATGAATCTGCATTATGGTAACCTTTGTAAGAGGGGAAGATAAGGAGACCTTTGTGGTGTGCATATGTGTGTGTGTGTATGTTTGTGTGTGTATGTGTTCTTTTGTGTAGATACACTTTTACTTAACTATGTCAGGACTTCTGTTTCTAGCTAAAATTCTAGAATTTATAATATCCATCCTGTTATGCCAATGTGTAGACCAACTATCTGTGTGTTCAATGTCCCTCACTTTGAAAAGATATATTTACATAGGTGATTGTAGGCTTTCTACTGATTGCTATGTAAGATTTATAGAGTTCAAACTTGCATTCCTACAGTCCTGTGCCTTTGATTTTATGTGTAATCTAGAAGGGAAGGGGAGACTTGCAGTCTGTCACCCTAACATAAAGAAGCGGCATTTACTGGGAGTTTCCTACAGAGGGCACCTTCACCTTATTGGAAACCCATCTGAAAGAGAAACACACTGAGCAGTTTTCTTCTTTCATAGGAAAGAGCTGGCACACTCAGGGCAATCATTCCTAGATGTAGGCTAACTAGCACTACCTTATTATTATGTCAAGCTTGCTTGTGGGTGAGCTGGAGACAGCTGTTCATATTGCCTAAGAGGCAACAGATCAATGAAAGGAAGGGAAGGACAAGTTTTGAGCTGCCTTTTTGCAACAATGTCCTTTATACAGCAGAGGATATTTTTAAAGCATTGTATTGAAAAACAAAGGCTGATAATAAAGTTCAGTGTTGACATAACAAACCTATGCTGTGTTGTTATGGTTAGTAAGTGCTTTTAGACTAAAATTAGTTAAACAGAAACTTAAAGTATGTTTTTTTTAGATACCAAAGTACAATGAATTATAGCTTAAATCTAAATAAAGTAAATGCTAAAGAGATCTGAAAAGTGGTGTGTCAACATGTGTCTTACATAAAATAATTTCTTGAAGGCATTTCTGAATAGCTATATCATGAAAAGATGTTTTAGTATTTTATATCATATTGTTAAAATAATTATTATTCTATAAATATAGGCATGGTTTTCATAGAAACATTTTTTAATTTTTTATCAGCATAAAATAACCTCTGTCCATATATTGAAAGGGTTTCATCTGTAGCAATAATTGGATGTTGACTTTGGCATATTTTGTTTTATGACGAACTAGTTTTATTAACACTCTTATGTTCAGTATGTATAAATGATAAATGATATCTTTTGTTTCCTTTGACAATTTCTGATTAGGTACCTTCTTCTGAAAATTGTGCGAGTTTAGTAAGATTTGTTAGAAAAATATTTTGGCTAATAAAATCAAAATATTAATTATGATTATTCTTTAGTGTCAAGGTTAAAAGAAAGGTGGCATGTCTTTGCCTCTTTATATTTGCAAACAAAATGCTATTCACTCAGTACCAGATATGCCATCTAATGCACATCACATTGATGACAAAGCTCATGAGGTACAGATTATTAATACTACATTTTCCTTTTAGATTTTATGCTCAGAAACAACCAAATTCCCAAATGCTTCTACTGGTCTACAGTATTTGATAATATACGTTATGCTTTATGCTCAACTTGAAATATACTGTAAATATGTGTAAATGCATCTTGGGTATTAACCTTGGTTTAGTGTATTTTCAGTGTGTTTTAAATACTTATTCAGTAATGGCATTAGATAGCATGTCAAACATCTCACCTACATGAAAGCATAACAAAAAAACAGTGTGTTAAGAACGTGCTTAAGTTTGCCTGAATAATATTATCAATACATTTTACAATACATTGTGGGGAGAAAGGCCCATTTTCTTGCTCACCTGGTTGCCTTGTGAGCATCTAGAATGACTCCATCCACCTGCCCAGGCTTTTCTGACTCCTTCTAGTGTTCTGTAGTTTCTTGCACACTGTGGCATTTCAGAGCTCAACACTCTGTTTCTTTGAAGCAAGGCCTTCCAGTCTTCCCTATTTTGCAGCTTTTCTCTAAAGGGAGAGCAAATGGCAAAGCCATGCAGTCCAGATCATTTAAATAGTGAAGCAGAGTGTTTTTGCTTTTGTTCTGTTAAGAATAACTGCCAGTGATCCCCAAATCATAGTCTGAGAAAGAAGTAAAGAGTGATCTCTCTTTAAATCAGGATGAAAAATCAGAGAAAGAGCGTAGATAGCTCCCTAGGGGAAAAGCAGATTGAGGGTGGTTAGAGACTACAGAAAAGCACTATGTATATATCAGTTTAGATCCTGACTTTGCAGAGCACTCCCACAGGCAACTGGTGGATGCTGACATTTCCTAGTCAGAGGAAAAGGGGGAAAGTCACAAAAGTCAAGGAACTCTCGGGTTTTTGACACTGTAACTTCCATCATATACTGCTGAAACATTTCTTAATAGTTCAGAAGTCTTGTCACTGAAATGTGTTCCCGCCAAGTGGCTTTCTTGAAGGAGGTCTTCGATCCCCATTCTGTATTGAATCCTATGAGTTTGAGCATCTGCCCAAGCATGGAGCATCTACCCAACCATGGAGCATATGTTAGGTGCTCCATTACAGAGTACAGAGATCCATTATGCCACCAGTGAAACAAACAGGGGATTACAAGTATAAACCTACCTTTGTTGCCCCCCCCTTTTTTTTCTATTTTCTTTCTTCTTCAAATGAAATAAAACTATTTCCCAGTATTTACCTCAAAAAGGAAGCCTTTGAGGTTAGGGGAGGGGCATCAATGAGTACTTAATTTTTTCAACTAAATTCTAGCTTACTCCTCACCTAACTGTGAGTTTGAAGGGTATGAAGGTAAGTTTTCATATAACACTCCATTACAATTTCTTCTTTCACAAGACCAAGGGCATGAAGATGGTCCTGATACATATACAGTTAGAAGTGGCCCAGTGTCTTTTCCAAAGTATGTTACTGGATGCGAAGGGAAGTATCAACAAATCACTTATGATGTCAGCTATGGACACTGCAGAGATGGTGGCAAGAGATCTACTGTTCTGGGACTGGATGAGGTTCCAGACAACTCCAATGCAAGATTTCATCCATTCAGCAGACAAGATGTGTAGTAAGGAATGATGAATGCTTCTTTGCATCTCTACCAAAGAGCATATGATCATCGCATGAAAATAAGTGGTCTTTGTGTATTGGAGATTGTTGGACAATGTGAAGAGATGGGAATGTTAAAAGTAAAAACCTTACAAATCATTGTGCTTGCCCCCTATGTGTTTACCATGGGGAGGAAGAACCACATCCAAAAATCACCTTGCCCTCTGCATCTCTAGCAGTATTTCAGAATGTGCTCTTCTATTGTCCATCCTGATAAAGACTACTCTTGATTAGCAAAAGCTTCTTTCTATATGAATGCCCACAAACCTTAATCACTGGCCTGAGGTTCTGCTATCTGAGACACAGCTTATTGGCATCTCCAAATTTCACAAGAATTTTCTTAAACTAGTTGGGGATATCAACAGAAATAAGCATATTGGAAAAAAAAAGTTTCTCTTGAGTTTTCCTGTCTGAATGAAACCATACAAAATATGATGAATGATAAATTTATATCATCTAAAGGCAAAAGAAATGGATAGCATCACATAAAAGCTGTCTGATATTCTGTGCAACTTTGCAAGTTTTTATAACTTATACCAAATTTGCAAGTGGTCAGCAAATACGAGATCTTCAGAAGGAATGAGATTGACTGAGCCCACCTGAATAAAAGCATATCAACAAGCATTAAAACTTTACATGTTTTCCTTCACATCAGGGTGAAAACTATTATGACATACAGGAAGGGATCAGCAAACACTCCTGGAGATGCTGACTCTGGAGCCAGTCAGGTACTGATAAATTCTGAACTGCATAGATCATACTCATTTTGTTTAGCTTCTTTTCCAAATAGGTAAGAGTGGATTATTAAAATATGGTTATCATATGAATGAACTCAAATATTCAAAATTAAAATCACTTTAAAGCATGTAGGAGAAAAATGTGCCTACAGATGACAAATTTGCAGCTTCTGTACCCATGGAGGTATACTCATAACTTTTACTCAGATTGTACTAATAAGGAACAAAGTGTTCTGTAAAGAATGTTAGGAATGGGCCGGGCGTGGTGGCGCACACCTTTAATCCCAGCACTTGAGAGGCAGAGGTAGGAGGATCGCCGTGAGTTCGAGGCCACCCTGAGACTACATAGTGAATTCCAGGTCTGCCTGGGCTAGAGTGAGACCCTACCTCAAAAAAACAAAAACAAACAAACAAACAAACAAAAAGAATGTTAGGAACAGGCTGGAGAGATGGCTTAGTGGTTATGGGACTTGCCTGCAAAGCCTAAGGATGCAGGTTTGATTCACCAGTACCCACATAAGCCAGATGCACAAGGTGACACATGCAGCTGCAGTTCATTTGCAGTGGCTAGAGGCATTGTTGTGCCCATTACCTCTCTCTTTTTCTCTCTCTCCCTCTTTCTTGCTGTAAAACAAATCAAAATAAAATTTTAGAATGTTAGGATAGACTTTCTTACTTCACACCCTGACAGTTATCCCATACTCCTTTTATGAAAAGTGGAGGAGTGAGGACGTGACCTGGGATAATCTATTCAATAAAAAAATAACACTTTTGAGCTTAGCAATATATTACTCCTAAAACGTTACATTACTATTTGTGATGTTCATTTTAACAAAAGTCAATTTCTAAGTTGAAAATGGCCAAATGAATTTTGAGAGGCATGATGTCCACCTTTTCCACATTTTGTTAAGAATACACTTTTGTTTCAAGACTTAACCTTTACTAAAGCCTGGGGCTGAGACAAAATCACTACAAAACACCTCCCCCTTGACACCTGTATTTCAAAGCCTTGTTAAGTCAAAAGAAAAAGTCTTTCTCTCCACCTCAGTCCCAAGGACCTTCGGATTTGAAGTGGTAATGATCAGTTCATTTGAGAAAATAGCATTTTACTACTTCCCTTCTCAAGCTCTTAAGGCATATAAGGTGTCTCTATGGCTGTGATATGTACTTCCTTTTGTTTTCTACCATTGCTGGAACTGACCTGGCATGGATCACTGGGTGAGCAGGCAATCTTAAACACTTCTCATATAAATTACTGGTTTCTTTCCAAGTGCAATTGCTCACAAGGTAATACACCATTTTACAACTCTGATAGTCCAGTCTCTGCATTCTACTGGGTTCCACAACCCCCTCCCCAAGTCCACCACCAGGAATTGAACAGACAAAAAGACAGATGGAGAAGTCAGTTTCACAAATTTCCAGTCTGTTTTGACCTCTAGTTGTGTATTTGGGCAATTTGTAGTGTTGAATTCTTCTGTTTAATTTTTGGATTTTTCTCAGATCTACCTATGCTGCTTTAAAAGTCATTGGAAACAAACTTATTAAAATAACACTCTCTCTATAGTGACCCTGTAAGAACCAAGTACTGATAAATACTGACATGCCATATATATATATATGTATATATATATATATATATATATATATTTAGAAATTAAAATAGTTAGATTTTGTGGTTCATGTTCATGAATTAGAAATGGCAAACAAACCTTCCATAAAAATAAGGCTTACCATTGAGTAAGCACTCCCACCCCCACAGAAATCTAAGGATGGCACATTTTCCAAATCAATGCCTTGTTTCCCATGAACTCTAAGGAAAAGGTGTGTTCTCACTGAAGTTTGACTCGGATCAAAGCATGCAGTATTGTATTTCAGCTGGTGGCTCTGTAAAACCTTGTAACTTTCTTTGAAGTTAAACAGTGTCAATCTGTTTGCATGTCTGAATAACTCTTAGAAAGAGCCTGCCTGACCCAACTCAACTCATTGAAACATACTATTTCCCCATAATTGATGTTCCAATTGAGTGTCCTTTCATAATAAAATGTGCCGGGAAACAAAACAGCTTTGCATCCGGCACAAGTTGCATCATAATTAAATTTTATTTTATCCCATCGAGGCATGCTAAATGTTGAGCAAAATATAATTTTAAGTAATTTGTTTGTATTCTTATCTCTAGGAGTTGGAAATTAACAGCGTTGCTAGTTTGCGTTTACTGTTAAGCCTGGAGAGCAGAGAGATTGCTTTGCAAACATTACAGTTATTATGTCTGCAGTTGGTACTCTTTGTATAAATTATTGATCAGCCAGCTTATTTTTCTTTCTGCTTAATGGATATTATAGCATAGCCGTTTACAACGCTATAGTTAAGGTTGTGTCAGCACTTCCATTATAATAAACCCTCTGTTACAGGGGTTTATAACTGGTTGTAAAAATTTGCTCTGGGCTGAAACTTGACATACAAGATCTCAAGCTTCTGCAAGGTGGAAATGGTTGTTCTTTCAACTTCTTTAAAAAATCTCTTTGTTCTGAAGGCCAATAAATAAATAAACAGTTTATTCTTTT
Organism: Jaculus jaculus; assembly: GCF_020740685.1. Lineage (NCBI taxonomy): Eukaryota > Metazoa > Chordata > Mammalia > Rodentia > Dipodidae > Jaculus > Jaculus jaculus. Next base: position 38,777,892 of record NC_059104.1, read on the forward strand.
CTAACAATCCTTGAAATTTCTGAATGCAAATAAAACAGTTTTATAGACTATTTGTTGGAGGATGACCTCTTTTTTATTTCATAAAGCAAGAGAAAGAAAAACGACTAAGATAATAAGTTAAAACAACAAAACAGTGAGTCAAGACAAAATTTTATAATCAAGTACGTTTCTCCTGTCATAAAAAGTATACAAATACTTATGTCTAAATGTTAAGTGTATCTTTGCACTATAAGCGAATACATGTTCTCTTTCAATACTACTACCACTGCCTATTTCTTAAGTAGTTCATATGATTAAATACTGATTACTTATTTAAAGAGAAAGGAGTGTGAGGTAATAAAACACCTCACAAGAAAAACTGCAACTAAAGGCACAAGCTTTAGTGAAAAGAGGATTTAAAAATTTGACCCTATTTTTTGGCCAGTCTGCCATTCCTGTTGTAATGGCTTAATAGGTGAAAGAAATGAATCTCAATTTTTATTATTGTTATTGCTGCTTTCTCTTCAAATTCAACTGTACAATGATCTCACTGTGCTTTTTTTTTTGAAGGAATATTTGGCTGGGCAACCTCTAATAGCAACCCATAAATGGAATGAAGGACTCTTACCTGGAAGGGAGTCATGATAGTAAAAATAACTCATTATCATGAGGACTTGATTACTTGCTGTGGGAATGATATGGCTTGAAAACTGAGAAAACAATTCCATGATATTTTTTTCTCCTTTGTAACTATTCTTCTGGCTAATGACATCTCTCTTCCTTACTGAAGTTTAGATTTTTTTTTAATCATATGTGGTGCAGCTAGGATTTTCTGCCACATGTGGCTTTCATTCTGAACCAGAGAGGGAAAGGGTAGTGAGGGAGGAAGAGTGATCTCAAAGTGGATGTAGGTAAATGTATACAGATAATTACAACATACATTCAGGAAGTATATACATAGTCACTGTGTTTCCATGCTGTAAAAGAAGTTAGAGTTATTTATAACCATTTTAAACACTTCATTATTAAGAATCAAAATTGGCCACATAAAGTTAGAGTGCTTCAAGTAAGAAGGAGTGCTCCTGCAGCACCCCGCCTTCTGTCTTCGGGGGTCATTTATCACTAAGGCTTCTGCTTTTGATTAGAGAATGCATCAGTGAGATAAGGGTCTCATTCCTTGGTCTTAAGAAGCAGAGAACTGACAAAGTCAGAGAAACTATGTAAGTGAAAGCCATCAAAAGTTAGTAGCTGGAAGGAAAATGACAGGGGCAGAGTCTGTAAATGTAAAAGTTTGGAAGACTGTAAGGTAGTTGAGGTTTATCTGCTGGGCTGATTGATGAGGCCCTGGCTCTGATTTAAAAAGGTTTGAGAAAGTTAATTGGCATAATTTCTCCATTTCAATAAATTACTATTGAAGTGCAAATATCAATTTTGGATTCTCTTGAGAAACATTTAACAAAGTCAGTAAACCACTGGTAACTTGATATCTTTTTAGATTTGCCAAAGTTTGATAGCACTCTAATAAACGTGGTTTGAAGTTTATTTCAGTTTTTAAATTTTTTTTTATTTAAAGAAACTAGCCCATTAGTAAATATGCAGATGTAAAAACAGTTTTCCTTGTTTCTCCATTGTGCTATATCTTGGAATTGTTGAGAAATGCACTCTATTGTTAAGGTTATTTGTGCCGGGTGTGCTAATGCACTCTGTGATTGAGTGAATTAGCAGTCATAACAATCTGGCAGTCTGGCCATAGAAGTGTGCTCAAATTGATTTGTGTTATGGCTGGACTGGAAAATCTAGTGTTAGTTGTTTTTTGCCCTGGGGCATTGTTTGTACCCAACTCTACTTTTCATTTAATTTTCCAATACATTTTGAAAGATTGAAATGCTTGTGATCAACATTTGATCCACTTGTATTATTTTAAAAAAAATCTGAAAGTAATTTCAGATTCCAAAAAAACCTTGCTTTCAATTAGAGTAAACATAATTAGAGTGACGTCGTGCTTGGAATGGCAAATCTCCCTTTGAATCTATTAAGCATCTTCTCTCCTTGTCCTGCCACTGAAAGGAATTCAGTATATATCTACAGTATACTTTTGTATACATTTCTAATTGAACTTGGAAAAAAATAAAAGCAAAAAAATGTAATGAATATTTTCATGCTGCCCTTTCTGCATATGCCCAAATTGTTTCTGTTTCATTTAGACATTTAGAAATGTCATGAAGAAAACAGCACACTCACAGCTTTGAGGAAATTTTGAGATATTAAAGGAATGTATTCATGCACACATTACCTTTAAGTTAGTCATTTTGGGCTTTTAGATCATATGAAATAATGAAGTTTCCTTTTAAACAGCAATTATACCAGTAGTTCTGTTGACAGTGAAGATTTAAAGACATGATTCCTGCCACATTTGTCAATATCTGTATCATTTTTACAGTCTTCTGCTTTGTAGTCGTTTACCAGAATTATAATACAGCATGAACAAACCTTAAAAAATGACTACTGATTATAGAGAAAGCTTTATGAAATCATTTAGTCAGTTTCCCCACTTGAGAAATCAGTGAACAAAATAGGTCAATAGATAAGAATGAAATAGATGTAGTGGAGAGCTGTTTGTTCCTCCTGGGTTTATAAAAAGGGTCAAAAAATGAATCTCCATAGACTTCATGTTTTTGGGCTCATAAAATAAAATGATATCAAATCCCAAATCTAAGTCCGTCTTCCTATACATTTATTCTTCTTTAAAGAAAAAAAAATAACACAGGATGTGAAATTATGTTTCTTAGGTATCCCTGTTTCTTTCCTTGTCACTGTGTCTTTTAGCCACATAGGATAGCCTCATCATTTGGTAAAATGCCTGTTGTCATCCAGGTATTCGGAGGGACTTTAGCTGCAAAGCCACTTTGCATTTCCTGTCACCTACAACCTTACAGCTCTTCTCAAAACTGCATCTTACTGCATTGAACTCTGTAGCCTGTGCTGATTTTTGTTAAGTAATAGATGATGAGACCGGAGACCACTCTATTAGTTCCCATTCGCAAGCGTCGCCTCAAGAGGGGGAAGGGACAAAGGGAGGGGAGGAACCAGAAGGGGGCAGAAGAAGGGAAGAAAATACCTTCCCTGAACTGGTACAAGCTAAGCTTCAAACGATATCCTAGGAAAGAAATTAAAGACTTCTTAATTAGTGCAGCAATTAAGCTTTCTTGGTAGCATTTTAATCAGCACAGGCCCTATCAAAGGACAAACAGAACGATTTCCAGGTCTTTGAATTTTAAACAGTCTTATTGATTTCAGCACAATACATCTTCACAAAACACAAGAAGAATTTTCTAATATCAGTTACAATACTTTGAGTTTTGCTTATGCAAATTGAGTGAAGGTGGGGAAGATGAGATGGAGGGAGAGGATCAGAAACAATCAGAGATGTAAAACAACAAACAAGACAGGAGCTCTGCATGCTAAGCTAAAGATGCAATGGAGTGAGAATTTTAAGTCTTTCTTAAGTTGATCTATGTGCTAGTTCTAAATACTGTTTGTCTTCATTGTTGGCAACATTTTACAAAAAAGAAAATAATAAAATAAGGTAGGAAAGAGAATGATGTAAAGAATATCCTCCCTTCAGGGGTTTCTTTTCTACACCTTTCAAAGACACTATCTCCCTTTTTTAAATCCTATTGTTTTTATCAAAGGGGTAAGTGGTGCTTCCTTGAACAGGTTCAGAGAACCCGAGTGGGAACCTGAAGAGGTGGGGGTACATGCCCTTATGTTCTACTTCTGAGTGGAGCACGCTCCTGGAGGTGCAGGTGTCCCTGCAGAAGAAAATGGAGTTAGCTGGAGTCCGAGGGGGAGCGTGGTGTGGTCTTCTATCACAGCTCAGCTTTCTGTCAGGGCTTCAGAATTCAGAATGTGGCAGGGGGGGGGGAGGGAGGGGGGCGGGGGGGATTGGATGAGTGATAGTTTAGGAAATGTAAGAAATGAGAATGGGAAGGGCAGGCTTTGGACTTTTTACTCCCATTAGTTGTTTTTTTTTTTTTTTTTCCCATTTGTAGGATGGAGATTTAAAATCACGTTTAGCATTCAATGACATAGAAGCATTTATCAAAGTTAGGAATTCCGTTCCAAAATAAAATTACCTTTTCAGAGTTTCATACTTTCTTGTTCCCTTCGTGAACGTAGTAATTTGACATTTCAAACAAATCATAATATTTTCCAAAACATGCACCAAATCTACGTAAGTATTTCTGATGTGTGTAATCAATATGGAATCCCTACTTTTAGTTGATGATTGAGTTGAGAACTGGAAAATTAATAAATAAGCATTATCTTGTTGTATTAAAAATATACTGGTTAACTAGGCCAAACAGCTGTGAAAACTTCAGCTATCCCTTTAGAAGTTGATGTACTTTTCTGTAACAATTTTCTGAATGCCTACAACCTAAGAAAGCCTTCTGATATTACTATTGTGCTCCAAAAAGTTTAGCATCAACTTACACTAATTAGTCAGTGGTGTCATATTTCTCTGTAGATGGTTCTTATACCTTTTGACACTAAGCTTCAAAGAGTTCAAAGGATTAAAGTGATAAAGAGAAAAGTAATAATAATTTCAGCACCAAAATGGCAAAAGTTTCATTATGAAATTTCTGAAAACTGTGAGCCTCCTACTAATAGTTTATTTTTAAAAATCTGTCAAATGCTTGCACATTGTTCCACGTCTTGTGAAGTCACTTAGCATGTGTAGACAGGATCAAAAGCCTAACAATTTCAGATTCCTAGAGAAAGAAGAAACAGACATAACCTATGCTCTAATCATTTGTTGGTGAAAAATCCTTGAATAGATAGATATCCCATGCAACAAGTTAGAAAGGAGAAAACCGGAAAAGACAGAAAAGTCAGCTTAACTCTGCTTCTGTTGTTTACAAGCACTGCTAACCTTTCTGCCTTTACAAGTCAAGCGGAGGAATTTGATTTCTGTTCTGCTCATCATTTACAAAACATATTCTCACTGTAAGAGATCGTTCCCAAAAACATAGTAGTAATTTCTTTCCAAATACGAAAAGAAATATAATTATCGTGTTACTTAAATAACATACTAGCTACCAACCTTGGGGTCTAAAGGATATGAGAGAGTTGATTACTGTGCAAGACAGGTGAATTAATTAGAGTTTTGGGTAAGAAATATCAGAGTGTTTTTGTACTCCACTTGCTAATCTTCAAGAATGCCTGATCTCTTTGAATTTTTCAGGTATAATAGGCGTTTCTGACCTTTTTTTTTTATGTTGGAGGGGGGTGGAAGTGAAATTATTCTCCACCATTCATCTTACAGCAAGCATTCATGTCCACACTCAAACTAGGAAATGAGGAATCCATGCAGGAGCATTCCATTATTCTTAAGCGACATGGCATTCACTTTGTTCCCAAAACTTGAAAACTGTCCAGAAATTTTCACTCTGTCTACATAAATAAATATTTTAACTTAGAAAAAAAAAACAACAGATGCATAATGATATCACATCTTGCTTACATGTGAATTTTCCTCAAAACAATTCCTCAACAATCATGAAATGGGGATGTGTTTTCATTTCTATCTCTTTGCAGGAGCGCGCGGAGATGCATCCCAAATCCTTGAAGGAGAACTCTCGCTCGGAGCGCTGTCGCTGCTCTTTCAACCAGCAGGCAAAGGATTGGAAGTTCTTTGGGGGGGTGGTGGTGGGGATGGAATTGCCAGTCTTCGCGAACGACATGGAATATTAGACAAGCAGGCTAACGGTAGTAGTGGAAGAGAAGCGGGTGACCACCTCCTCTCCCAATTGCCACTCCTGCGTCCTGGCTTTTCCTAGGATCCCCTCCCTCCCTCCCTCTTCCTCCCCTCCCCTCCCCTCCCCTCCCCTCCCCTCCCTCTCCTGCTGCGTCCCTCGCACTCTCGCTCCTCTCTCTCTGTCTCGCGCTCTCGGAGACTCCGCTCCGAGTTCCTGGTTGGATAATTTGGGTTAATACTAGTGAGTGAGGTTTTTTTTTTTTTTTTTTCTCTTTGCGGCTTCAAAGGGTATTTCAAGTTTCCGGAGCTCCTCCCCTCTGCACCGTGTGACAACAACAACTCGCCCAGCCGGCAGCCTGCACTTTTCAGCTCATTTTCTCTCTGTCATTCCCCTCTCAATCTTTGATCAATGTACTTGCCGGGGAGAGCCCAAGTCCCTCCATCCTCCTCCTCCTTTCACCTCCATCCTTAAACTTTGTGCTAGCGCGGGACCCACACGGCCACAGGCGACCCTCCCCGCCCCCGTCACCCCCCCCCCTCCCCAGCGATCGGGGCCCAGGGAGAGGACTCGCATTTCCACTTGCGGGACACTTTTGTGCGTTCCTCTCTCGAGCGCCTCTCGCGCTCGTCCCTCCTGCGCTCGCTCCATCCCACCTCACCTCCTTCTCTCCCCTTCTCTCCCTCTCTCCTCCCGGTCCTCTCCTGGAAGAGTTCTGGGTTTCTGTGACCCATCACCCCCTATCCCTCGCTCCTTTTCTCCCTCCCTGACTCCCCCTTCCCCATCCATCCCGGTTGTGTGCCTGTGAGTGTGTGTGTGTGTGTGTGTGTGTGTGTGCGTGTGTGTGTGTGCGCGCGCGAGTGTGTGTGTGTGTGTGTGTGTGTGTGCGTGTGTGTGGCAACTTTTTCCACCCCCCCTTCTCCTCTCCTCCTTCTGTTTCCCCTTCTATGTGACCATGGCAGTGCCTGCGGCTTTGATCCCTCCGACCCAGCTGGTCCCCCCTCAACCCCCGATTTCCACGTCTGCTTCCTCCTCGGGTACCACCACCTCCACGTCCTCGGCGACCTCGTCTCCAGCTCCGCCGTCCATCGGACCCCCGGCCACGGCGGCGGCGGTGGCGTCCTCGGGACCTTCTTCTCTGTTCCGGACCGAGCCTATCGCTTCGGCGGCCACGGCGGCGGCCACGGTCACCTCTCCAGGCGGCGGCGGCGGCGGCGGCAACGGAGGCGGCGGCGGTGGCGGTGGCGGTGGCGGCGGCGGCGGCAGCAACTGCAACCCCAGCCTGGCGTCCGGGAGCGGCGGCGGCGGTGGCATCAGCGCCGGCGGCGCCTCCAGCACCCCCATCCCCGCGAGCACCGGCGGCGGCGGCGGCAGCAGTAGCAGCAGCAGCAGCAGCAGTAGCAGCAGCAGCAGCAGCAGCAGCAGCAGTGGCAGCAGCTGCGGCCCCCTCCCCGGGAAACCCGTGTACTCAACCCCGTCCCCAGTGGAAAACACCCCCCAGAATAATGAGTGCAAAATGGTGGATCTGAGGGGGGCCAAAGTAGCTTCCTTCACCGTGGAGGGCTGCGAGCTGATCTGCCTGCCCCAGGCTTTCGACCTGTTCCTGAAGCACTTGGTGGGGGGCTTGCACACCGTCTACACCAAGCTGAAGCGGTTGGAGATCACGCCGGTCGTGTGCAACGTGGAACAGGTTCGCATCCTGAGGGGACTGGGCGCCATCCAGCCCGGAGTGAACCGCTGCAAACTCATCTCCAGGAAGGACTTCGAGACCCTCTACAATGACTGCACCAACGCAAGGTAAACATAAAACAAAAATAAAATAAATGAAAGGAAGAGGGCCGCGGGGCTAATCCCCGCCGCCTCCGTCCCTCCCCACCAGCCTTCTCCACTCGCCCTTCCCTCACTCCCTTTCCGGCGCCGCCCGCTCCGCGCGCCCGCGCGCCGCGCGCCCGGGTGTGCGCGGCCCGCTCCGTCCGGTCCCCGGGGCTCGGGAGCCGCGCGGATCCCTTCGGACTAGTGCGCACCCTCACCCGGCCCCGGGCTGGCTCTTCCAGCCAGACCCTCCCCTCTCTGGTCCCGGGCGTCCGCGCTGGGCTGCGGTGGCACTTGGGAAGCCCCCAAGCTCGGGCTGGAGGGAGCGGGAGAAGGAGGAGGAGAGGGAGGAGGAGGAGGAGGACGGCGCCTTGCTGGGATCCACAGCCGGCGACTGGCACCCTCCCTGGGCTCTACTGCCTAAGTGTACCTTCCCCACGACCCTGGGTTCCACCCGAAGCCCCTTGGCACCTCCCTGGAGAGGCTGGAGGTCGTGACCCTGCCCTGTAGGGTTCGGGGAACCTGGAGGCGCGCTCTGAGAGGGGGGATCTCTAGGAAGCCTGGGGGAGTAGGGTTGGTATCTGAGGGGGCACATGGTGAAGTCAGGTGGGTACGGGTAGCCGAGGGCAAGAGGCCTGGGGCTATCCGAGGGGCACATGCAGGGCGTTCAGTCCCAAAGTCTCCCTGGTGGGAAAACTATGGAGGGGAGGGGTTTGTGTGTACGCGCATGAGTGCGTGTGTTCGCGCGTGTGTGCGTGTGCAAAGGAAATAAATGAGTACGTTTGGCCCGGGGCAAAAGCGAGCTCTACAGCACGTTTTCTTCTGTGACAGAAAGTGACCTGGTGCCCCAGCCTTTGGGACACTCACTGAAAGGGAGCAGTGGGGAGGGAAGAACACAGCTAGGTCACTCTTTCCCAAGGACGAGTCGAGTCTCCCCCGCCCTAATGTCTTCCTGTTCTTTTGTGTTTCTTTTCTTTTCTTTTTCTTTAAGGTTAGTAGTTCATGCACGGAGCAGGTGCACGGTTTGCCCTGGATGTTCTTCGGGGTTGAATACTCTGTGCCTTTCCCAGCCCCGCAAAGCGCGCGGACTGAAGTGGCCTCGGGCGGTCCCCAGCCCTTCCAGTTTTATGCTAATGAACGCTCCGTGGGGGAGGACCTACCGGGAGGGGCGGGAGTGGGGCAACTCGTCACTCTCGGGGTAGAACTGTGCATCCCGCTGGCTTCACAGTGCAGCTCCCACCGCTGGATTCAGGGGCGCTCAGGGGAGAGGGAAAAAAAAAGTTCCCTCAAGGAGGGAAAGTTGGAGACCAGAAGCAGGCACGTGGGAACTAGGCGCAAAATCTGAGCGGAAACTCGGGACACCCTCAAAACAAGTTTTAAATACCGAGCGAGGGAATGCAGTTGGAAGACGCAAGAGATAATAGTAGGAAATAGGGGCCTAGCAGCCGCTAGAAATTTCCTTGAAGGAGTCCTCCCTGGGGCCACAAAAGGTTATACAATGAAAAAACTGGCTCTCCGACCATCCCCGCAAATTTCCTATCCTGAGCTAATCAGAAATTCTTTTCCATGTTTATTTTTCTTTCTCCATGGGGAATGGGTGCGTGTTTGGCTTTTGAATCTTCATTTCAACTATTTGAAACCTCGCTTGCACACGTGTGTATGTGTGTGTGTGTGTGTGTGTGTGTGTGTGTGTGTGTGTGTGCGCGCGCGCGCTTGCGCACAGGCCCAGGTGTATGGACAGGTGGCAGTAGGGATGGTGGGTATCTAGATCACTAAAGGTCATTTATTTACTCAGTCTTTAGCCGTCCAGAAAACAAACTATTTGCCCAAAATCTATTGGCAGAATATTCTGTGGTTGTTAAGAGCCATGCAAAGTAGCATTGGGAGCCAGTTCAGGGAAGAGCCTTATACAATTGACTACCTGATAAACTGAGATGATAGTTTTTTCACTTTACTGATGAAATATCCTCTCTTTTCGGAATCCTCCTAGAGTGGCCTCTGTGCTATACCTTGTACTGGGTAATCAGTGGCCATTTTGCCACACACACACACACACACACACACACACACTTCCACAATTGATTGAGAAAGTTATTTTAATGATAGCATGATAACTAAAGTTCTAATCAGCGTAAAAATTAATCTTTTGTCTTCTGATTTCTTTTTGTCTTTGATCTGAATTCATATGATTGAATAGTTTAAAAGTTACTGATCAATTTTTTTACAGTTTTCTTTTTCCTTTCCTTTTCCTTTCCTTTCTCCTTCCTTCCTTCCTTCCTTTCTTTTTTTAAGTTTTATCTTTTGTCTCTCTCCCTCCCTCTCTCTCCCCTGAGGTTTCCAAGAGCTCTGGAGTTTAAACTTGCAGTGCCAAGATAAGTTAAATCCAGTGGAACTGTTTATCCCTTCAAACATATCTCATCGCTATTCTAATTATATTTCACGTGGCCTCAATACTTTGTAATTACATGTGGTGTTCTAAAATCCTATTTCAAGTTAGTCTTGAGTATGGGGAATTTGTTGACTTACTATTGATTTTTGATCTTATATCAACTAAAAAAGCTTGCTCAAACTTGAGTGTATGGAAATACTATAGTCACAAACCTGAGAAGATATGAGAGGAAACCCATCCAGGTTCTCTGAGCTCTGCCACTGGCTAAAGAAATAATATAATTAAGATTGAATTGTCTCTCACCAAAAATACAGTTTGTGTTATAATGCATTGTTAGTCTTAATGGTAATAACAAGTGTAAGTCCTTTCTTGAGTCTGAAAGTCATAGTTTAGATATTTTGCATCTTGAAGTTAAAAAATTAAAATTATTCTTCACCCAAATCCAATTGATGCCTTTGCTAATAAGATCTTTTTATTCACCTAGATATATTTCTTTCATCCTAGTTTATTTCTGTTTAAGATATTTAACAGACTAAAGGAATAATTTATGCATAGCATAAGAAATTGTGCAAGAAGGGAAACTATATAGTTATAGGTATATGTGTGTCTGTATATACTTGCTATATATGTGTGTATAGTGAGTGTTTTAAATATCTTATCACAACAAAGCTTTCTGTTTTGTGAACATGTAGTGATGACTTTAAGCAATATTTAAATGATGGTGAATCCAAGGAACAAAGATGGTGTTAAGGAAAAAAAAATGTTCATAAACTTGCTCAGAGTGACTCTGTAGCAAATGTTAGAGTTGATTTAATTTGCTTGAGGCTATTGTATTTGTATGCTATCTATGAAAATTAGAGTAAATGTTGAAGCCATCTGTCATTACCACAAGATGGAAAAAGAGACTACCTCCTGCTAGATAGCAAAGCTAAAATGTATAGATTTCAAACCAAGAAAGAATTAAAGAAATACATTTAAAAGTTTTCAAAGAGCAAAGTTTGCCCTTGACAGCTTCCTCCAATTATTATTTGAAAACTAAACATTAGTTGCATGAACTGGGCTGTTGCAGCAGAGGTCAGTTAATTAACTGCTGACCATTAAGTAACAACAACAACAACAAAAGAAAAGTAATTACATTCATGGACAAGTCTGTTTGTATCAGTCAATTGCTTGTTTGTAGATTTGGGTTAAAGTTTGACTTTTTTTTTTCTGTTTAATTCATAACATAAAAAGTGACTTGCATTATGTTATCTAAATGTTTATAGCTTTGACTGTCCTCAGAAGATGACATGATCTCCCAGTCTTTCAAACTAGATTGTGATCTAGCTTCTATGTGGACCTAGATTTGTGGAGATTTTAGCTTCAATAAATTCTAGTAAATTTTATCTGACATTCAATTTCCATATACATATATTCACACATAGGATCCTTTTGTCTTTAGTTAAAACTATCCATGAACAGAAAATTTAATGACCTGCAAAGCCTTTTATCTTTCAGTGTTGGTATCTGAATATAATTTTAGTGTAAGAAGGACAACTTTTTCCAATTCTTGGCTACATTTTTTTTGTTGTTGTTGTTAAAAGTTTAGATGGAGATTGAGAGCTGAAACACTATTTATTTAGTATTTCCCTTGTTGCCTGCTTTTCAGTGACACTGGCCTTATGTTCTGATAGAAGGACTTTCAACCCAGATCCAGAGTGCTTACATCTAACAGATAATTATGACATTTAGCAAATAAAAATTTAAGAATTACTTCTTATAAAGAGACTATTCTTTTGAAGTGTTTGTATTACAGTAGATTAACAGTTCCTTTAAAGCCAACTGTCTCACTTTGTAGCATTTAAAAAGTAAAATGATATGATTTGAAGACCGAAGCTGAAATATGAAAGTTAGTTTGGTTCCATAACATATCTTTTTACTTTGAAATGTTAGAGAAGTATAGTGTAATAACTAGTATATAAACGGAGTATGAGACTATTCAATCTATGATTTACATTTGCCAGACTATACTAAAGAACACATGTTCTTGACTTATATGGTTAGTATCTTTTAAATGTGTTTTCCACTTGAAATTTATCCAATAATTTCATAGTAGTAATTGTAAAAAGTACATATGGTGAGGTAGATGTTTTGCTTCCTGAACTCTACACTTTATTGACTGTTCTCAGGAAAGAAATATGATGTTCACAAATGATATTTTATTTTGTGAAGCTTCAAATATTATCTAAAATAAACAACAAAACAGCCTTTCTCCCAAGTTTCTTTACACACAATTTTTAGCATTTGAAGTAGAGTTTTAAAATAATCATTTTTGTGGCTCATGTTTGCTGTTTTTTTTTTTTTTTGTCTAATCTATGACACTTCATTGTAGTTGCGTGTAAATTAGTGACACAGATATTAGTCACCCTCTTTTTGCCTCACTTACCTCCCCCAGTCCCCTGAGATGTGACACCCAATATAGATTAAAGTGTTGGCAGGATCTGAGCATAAATCACTCTTCTCTTTGGTGCTTTACTATGTGTGATTCACCAGCACACAAAAACACAATATGCTTTATTGTTTCTCACTTGATGTTCTGTTTCTGAAATGTAAGTAGCATTTGTAAATTAGCTTAATGTGCAACCAAGCAGTTGTTATTTTTAAGAACAATTTGCTATTTGACTATCAATCAGTATTATTTTACCTACTCAAGCTATTTTATTCAATTGTTTCCTAAAATTGCCTTTGTCAATCAAATAAAATAGTCATTTAAATAGCATTGTGTTCGCAGCATAGCAAAATACAATAGAGATGAAACTCTCACAGGTTGTAAATTGTCTCCTTTTGGATCCTTGTCTGACAATATTAGCCTGAAACGTGCCTTCTGAGTAGGTTCAGGTGAGTCTTACATTTCATTAAATATTTTGATATCAATGTTTCTGGTTCTTTACTGAATTTCAAATTCTCTGAATTTTATCTTTCAATTTTTTTTTATATTGTTAACACAAAAAATATCATGTCAAGTTATATGCTTTTAAAATTGTATGGGATGTAAAAGTTTATATAAACTCCTTAGGTATTTAATTTATTTAAGTTAATGTTTCATTGTTTTTATTTGCATTGCTATAAGAAATAGAATGAGCTAACATGTACTAGTTCATAAGCTAAAAGAATGGATTCTGATTGGTCAGTTTGAGATGCATGTATGCTAGAATATACACCTAATATCAAAGCTAAAATTAACCATTGTAGCTACAACTGCTTTCCTATTTTTAATCTCTGAGATTATTATTTAGGAGTTAAGGAGCTCCTGTATCATATTAATTTTTAAAAACTGAAAACCTGAATTAATACCCATGTAATAGAAGTTTAAGAAACATAGGCTTAGAGAAATATATATACACACACACACACACATACATATGTGTGTGTGTATGTGTGTGTGTATGGTTAGGGTTAAATGTATATGACATAGCAGAGGCTGTGTCAAAACCCACATTGTGTTCTAATTCCTTATCTTTATTTCTCTGTTTTCCATAACTATTTCTAGTGAAAACTCCTTTTATTCTGTACTTAAAAATAACACTTATTTACTGATATTTGCCTCCTAGGGCATTTTACAAACAAACATGACATCATTAGATAGTGTAGTTAGTTAATCAAATTACTGCTTTGGTAAACAAGAATACCAATGATAAGATATAATAAGCTATTATTAGATTAACTGGGGGAATCACTGATTATTTATATGCCTGTATTTTTAAAAATTAAGGACCTGTTAAGAGTGTACATTTCTATAAATTGCAGGCAGTTAATGATTAACTTAATGTATAAATGTGCAAATGGACAATTAAAAATATATGTCCAGCCATTTAGAGAAAATGACCAAAGTAATCATTTGATCCAAAGTTAAGGACTTCAAACCAGGTGCATTTAAATTTTTTGATACATATGACATTGTGTAGAGATCAGAGTTCTCATTCTCCCAAATTAAAAAAAAAAAAAGCAGTTTTAGATTTTTCTGAATTGGTGAATGGATTTGTCAATGGTTCAACTTTCTTGAAGATGTTGCCCTGTTGCTCTCTGATCCCAAAGGACTGCATTTAATTCAGATTTCAAGCTGAGATTCTTCTGTATATTTGCATATGTGAGATTTTACTGGAAGTTGCCAAAAACAACTTACTATATCATTCTTTAATCATGTCCTTATTTAATTTGTCTTAGCATATTTGGAATGTTAATACAATGGATCCTAAACTGAACAACATTGCACATTTGTCTGAAAAGTCTTTAGAGAGTAATGATGAGAGAGAGAGAGAACTGAATAATATTTATTTATTTTTATTTATTTACATGTGTGTGTTTCTATGCCAGGATCTTTTGCTACTGCAAACAATGTCTGTCCAGATTAATGTGGATAGTTGGGGAATTGAACCCAGGTGGACAGGCTTTGAAATTGCAAACAAGTGCTTTTAAATACCTGAACCATCTCCCCAGCCCCCTAGCTGAAAAATCTAAAAGAGTACCATTATCTACGTTGAATACTCTGATACCTGGAATGTATTCTACATTTCTAGCAACATGGAAAAGTCAAATATGCTAGAAACATAAGATATTACATGATCTAATTTACATGTAGAATCTTTCAAAGTTGAACTTACAGAAATAGAAATTAGAAAGGTGATTAGCAACATTGGGAGGCATATTGGTTAAATTATACATTCTATTAGCTAATTAGAAGTTATCAATTTAGAAATTTTGTTGTACAACATGGGGACTATGATAGACCTTTAGGAATCCGGAATAGAATCTTGGAAATGGTCCATTTGTTTGTCAAAAAAATTGGATGTACTATTAAAATATATTCATAAAGCAAACATTGAAATAGCCAGCTGAATAAATTGCATACTTTTGATGAGTCATATCGAAGAGTGAACAAACATTTTTCTTAGCATAAATAAATTAAGTATATTCAATTGTTTAATTGTTTAATACATAAAGTATTAAAAATTCACAATGTTAAATTATCTTAGTCTTTATATAGTATCAAATGCTTCTTAATAATTAGATTGTCTTTCCTCTCAGAACTGGAAATAATACCCTTGCTGTTTTTCAAGGACAAACAAAGTATATCTGAGGAAACCATACTAATCAAAGGACAGTATTTAAGAGGAGCATATAGAAACTTTTATAATAATTACTTATTAATTCAGTTTAAGGAATTCTGTCCATATCTTAAATAAAGACACTGATATACCTGTAGCATATTTTAATCAAGAAACATTTTATTCACTTATATTGTATACAAATATTTGGTTTAGATCTTAAATTATTTTTGAAATTGTATTAAAATAAATAATAAAAGGGCTTTATTATTCCTAGGATAATATTTAATGAAGATTTATTGATATGCAAATGAAGTAAATAACTTGAAGGTGAAACCATTGAACTTTTCAGTATCTTGCTAATATCTACTCATGCATTCAACAGCATTCTTATTTTATACTTGGAAATTTTAGAGTTTTTAAAACTTAATCTGCCTCTCAAAAGTGATATACATTAAGTTAGCCACTTACAACTTTCATTGTACATTTGTATTTTTTTTCTTTCTTTTTTATTTATTTATTTTTCTGGTTTTGGAGGTACAATCTTGCTCTATCCAGGCTGACCAGGAATTCACTATGTAGTCTCAGACTGGCTTAAACTCACAGTGATCCTTCTACTTCTACCTCCCAAATGCTGGGATTAGAGGGATGCACCATCATGCCCAGCACCTTTGGATTATAAAAGAATAAGTTAAAGCACTTTTTATAATTTTTTTTTTCTTTCATTTGAGAGAGAGACAGAAAGAGAGAGCAAGAGAAAGAGAGAGAGAAAATAGGTGCGCCAGGGCCTCCATCTGCTGCAAACATACTCCAGACGCCCCCTTGTGCATCTGGTTTATGTGTGTCCTGGGGAATCAAACCTGGGTACTTTGGCTTTGCAGACAAGTGCCTTACCCACTTTGCCCTTTATCTAGCCCATGTTAAAGCACTTTTAGTTTTCATATTACAAGTTACACATTTTATGTTAGGATTGATTTTCATATGTGTGCAACAAGTATAATCAATATTTTAGTCATCTCTGACACTTATCACATATGTGTTAATTATTTAAACAATTATAATATGTTTTGGAGAAAATTTTGCATATATGTGTGCATGAATATACACACGCAAACATAGGAGGTAGAGCCAAAGGACAAATAACCTACCAATAAAATTGGCGATAATTTCTTTTTTATAATTCGTAGATGAATACACAAAACACTTACTTTAACAAGATTTGAAATAAAAATAAAATTTACTTGTAGAGCAAAAGATGTATTCTCTGCTCAAATATTTAAAAATCGATTAAATTATGTTGTTTTTAGAATAATGACCAAAATTCATCAAATGATCCCAGATCTTTGTTTTTACAAAAACTAAAGTGTAATGTTAATTATTTGCTTGCAGTATATATATACTCTCTCTATATATAATTATATATAATATATAATTAACATTATACACACACACACACACACACACACACACACACACACACACATATATATATATATATATATATATAATTATTTTATTTGCACAAAATAGATATTAAGCTATTAGGTAAAAACATGTGGACATTAATGAATGCTACTAAATTGCTTGCTGTCCTTGCTCCATTTCTTTTATTGGTTTATCTCATTGCTTCTTGGACTCTAGAGCAAGCATTTCTTTTGGAATCAATGAAGATATGATAGGAAAACAATTTCATAACCTAAAAAATAGTGGCTTCTTCTAAAAGCTTTGCCATCAAATGAGTTAGGATGGAGGTCAATGGGTTAATCTTCAGGTCCACATAAGAGATATGTATTAGCACTTCTTGCAGCAGACTCTAATTGTCTTTGAAAACACCTGGTAAAGGTCTAGTCAAATTGGAATCAATTACTTTCTCAATCATCCCATGCCATTTGTCAAGTCATTGCGTCACTGGTAAAAGCGCACTCATGCATACACTTTTTTGAAAGGTAGAAAGAAGCTTATCAAATGCTGTCCATTTTAAAAGTCCAGTTTAATTTAAAGCTTCTGCAATTAAAAAGCAAACAGCTTAATCTTGGCATATAATAAAGTTTATACACAAGTATTTATAAGAAGTTCTTCCATGCATTTGGTTGTTAGAATTGCAAACAATCTATTCAAAATCACATCTCTTTTCATCAGCTGATACACATCGTGGGGTAAGAGAAAAAAGTACAGATAATTAAAAGTGCCTTCAAAGTATTTTGTAATGTGTGAGATATCAGATTAACTTTATTTTTATCCTTTAAGTATGCTCTGATAAGTGAGAATAATCTCAGAGATGAATATCTGTTTGCTGCTCACTGAATTTTTTTTCTTCACACCATTGGCAATACATGCAGATTTGAACTTATAGCCAGGAACAGTGCTTCCATGCTTCAAATTGCCAAAAGACCCCCAGGGATAGAAACTTGACCTGCCTTTATGAAACCATAGAATTACATTTATACAAGTTACCCCATGGGAAAAGTGTGAACTGATCCCAATTCTAACCTTAATATTGGAGCCTTCTGGGTCAAATTTTCTTTTTTCTTTTTCTTTTTTTTTTTTTTTTTTTTTTGTAACACCTCTTTGGCCAACACATTTAATAATCTCATATTCTTAGGAAATTCAAACAATATTACTCATCAAGGATATTTCAATGTTAAGTCAAAGTACCATAAAAATTTGAGGAGTATTCTTTTCTCACATTATTACAATGTTGATTTTCAAATAAGACTAGCTTATATATATGCATTCTAGTTTAAAGGGTTTCAACCCAAATGTACTTAAATAGAATAGAAAAACACTATTTTTAAATTAATTTCTCTTCACCAACGAGTTAGATTCAGTAACAGGAGACTCTTTTATAAATTTTATTTATTTGTTTTAGAGAGGAAAAAAAGAGGCAAGGGGAGAGAGAGAGAGAGAGAGAGAGAGAGAGAGAGAGGGAGAAGAGGAGAGGAGAGGAGAGGAGAGGAGAGGAGGGGAGAGGAGAGGAGAGGAGAGGAGAGAATGGCCACACCAGGGCCTCTAGCCAAGTTAAATAAACTCCAGATGAATGTACCACCATGTACATTTGGCCTATGTGGGTATTGGGGAATTGAACCTAGGTCCTTAGGGTTGCCATAAGCACCAATTCATCTCTCCAGCCTGGGGAAGAAACTTAAAGCGACTTTCCTTTTGTTATAACATTTCAAGATAAATATTTTTATATAAATATAGTTTATTTTATTTGGGTCACATTTTAAAAAGATTTATTACTATTTATTTATTTATTAGAGAAAGAAAGAGGGAGAGAGAAAGAGAGAGAGAGAGAGAGAATGGCCACACCAGGACCTCTAGCCACTTGAAACAAACTCCAAATGCATGTGCCACCATGTGCATTTGGCTTAAGTGGGACCTGGAGAATCGAACCTGGGTCCTTAAGCTTCACAGGCATGCGCCTTAACTACTAAGCCGTCTCTCCAGCTCTTTAGTCACATTTTAAATAATTTTAACTCTTATTACTTTTGAAGTGGAATACCCTGAGAGGTTTCCAAATGGATTTTTTTTTTTTTGCCACTAATGGAAACAAAGGATAGAAGTAGTCACTGCTCAATGGAATGTACAGAAGCTATTTTATTTTTGTTGGATTCCTATGAATTTTGTGTACTGAGTTTAAGTTGAAAAGTTGAAGTTAATATTTTTTTTCCAAACTAAAGAAGATTTTAGATAACAATCATTTGCTTAATTTCTGGAATATCAAGTGATTGCATTATATATCCAAATATGAGACTGATGTTTGTCATAATCTTTTTGCCTATGAAACTGACATTATTAAGTGACTACTATGTTATTACAGAATATTTGCTTTTGTGTATAGTTATTATTTCCAAACACACACACACACACACACACACACACACACACACACACACACTTACTTATATTTATAGATGATAAACAGCTTTCACATATGCTGTTATATTAAGAATGCTTAAATAATCCCATCATTGAGTTCACGAGTTGAGGTTGAGGTAAGCATGTGCCTTTACATATTGAAAGAATTTAAAACACTATTCACTTCTGTTTCACTTAATATCCATAAAACCAATACGATAAGCTGGTATTGGTTACATTCCCTGAAATATCAAACAAAAACCTCCCAATAAAAAAAATGGATATAGAGAATCCATTCTTGGATTATAGAGAGGGAAATATTTAAATTTCTAATGGAAATAATTACACTTTCTTCACTATTTTGTAGTGTTCATCAGACAGAAAATGTTTGGAATTGTAAACTTTTTCATATTTATTTTAATTTATTTATCTATATATTTTATTATCAACTTGTCATATAGCCAGACACTTGTTATAATAATCCAATAATTTTCAGCCTTGTCTTGAGACACTCTATGGATGTAGTTGAAAAATTAAATGGACTATTTGCGGTGCTTTCTGACATTACATAAACACCATATTTATAAAATGTCATTATCTGAGTATTTACTTTGATGAATTTAAATGTTTGCTCTGGCTGTTCACATGACTCAGTGTGAGCAGTCCTGTGCACCTTTGCAACTCTGATAGAAGCAAGGAAAACAGATCCTAAGTATTGTGGGATTAACCACAATTTATTCCAGGAAAGTTAAGCTAGTCTGACTTTTGTGATGGTGATGATATAAAGTTTCTATGAGTCCTTTTTGTTTTCCAATGACACTCTACAGCTCTATTTCCAATAATGATTGATGGTACCCACACTATGTGAACTGGAAAAAAATCACATTAAAAAGTCTTGCTGCAAAAGTGCTTTAAAGAAGAGAGAAGACTTTTTCCCTAAAAGTAGAGTAGTGCCTATATTGCACATAATTATACTCAAAATTTAAGTAGGCTCAGCCACCAAACAGTTGCATCTTCCTGAATATCCTTATCACCCGCATTATCCCTATAATACTGTTTTTTTCTTTTTGGTAGAAACTAGAAATTTTGTGTATGAAATAGGAACTCTTTACCGGAAAGTTTACCAATAACATATTTGTCCAAGATCAGAACAAACTGAGTTTTTAAGCTGCAGATTTTTAGATTGGATTCCCCAAATTCATCAATGTTAAAATGATAGTTTATTTTTATTTAAGTATTTTATGCCAAATGTAGGAAATAAAATTAAAATGGTATATTTGATCTGGAGTAAACTTTTTTGCTTTTTGTACTTTGGGAAGTGGGTTAAATAAGGGTCCATGACAAGAATACTATTTGTTTTTCACAAAAGTTGTTTGTGATTTCAGGTACCCTTGGGAAATCTCTTGATCAGATTCACATCTGTTCCTGTCAAAGTGGGTGCTAAGATACCGGTCACCCAGCAACCATGTCCAAGAGGGAATTGGGCCGATAATAACTTCAAAAAGGAATGACAGATGCTAGATTAGGATGAAAGACAAAACGCATGAAAAATGAGCTTGTTAGAATCAAAAATTTGTTCAAGCACCTTTATGCAAATTAAATGAATATTGAATATTTGCATGCAGTAATTTCTACTTTTTCATTTGATTGTAAAGAATAGTGCATTTAAACTCTCAAATGTCATTTCTTTCTTTTGTACTAATTAACACACAAAACAGAATCTCTTTAAAAATCAGATTAGCCACCTGGGTTCTTCTATCTCTATAGAGTAGGTGACACTGGTACTTTTAAGATAACTTAGTTTATCTATATTTTTTTCATGAATAGTCTCCTGTGAGTTGGGATTACTTTATATGAATATAAATCTATTTCTCAGGAAAGCATTTCAAAAGCAACCTTATCCCGTTGTCCTTGGAATTGGTTAATGTACATTAATAAAAGATCACTCAAGATGAGTTCACACCAAAAGCACATGCTGCTCATTGACTGGTTAAATAACAATGCATTAAAGTAAAGCAGAATGGTACCCAAAAAGACAGTAAGTAGAAAGATCTCTTCACAATTTAAGATGCTCTTTGATACATTGCAGTTTTTTTTTTCTATTGAACTGCTCATACTCTAATCAGAATTTAGAAGGGCCTGATAAAATGTGGTGATTGAGAGCAGTTTCTGAGTCCTGGTTTAGCAATGTCTAATGTGGTCACGTAGAGAAATTGATTTTCTTCAGAAATTAATTAATTTTTCATATCGCCCTAAGCTGCAGTTAAAAAGAGTGCATACTTGTCTGTTTTTTTCCAGAAATATTGCCTAATCATATTAATACCATTGCCCCAAGGATGAAAAGATAATTGTACAAATGCATTTGGAAATATGTATCACTGAGTATTTATGATTAAATTATGCAAATGACCCAGCTCTCATCCTTTCCAGACCCAGATTGTCTAATTAGGATTGATATGCTGAATAGATGTTCCAGAATTTGAATACAAGCATGTCCAAGGAGCAGAAAATTGGAAATGACAAGGCTGAAATCCAAAGAAAAGTGTCTTTCCTTTTTATACTTTGTTAATGTGCTGTTAGCAGTTGAGGTTTTTTCCTCCCTTTGGCTATTTTGAGGTTCATGTGTTCTTATTAGAAACAACTATAGAAAACAGATTGAACTTGAGCAAATTGTATTTTGTTTCTATTTAATGCTTATTTAAAAGTAATAATGTCTTGATCACTCAAAGAGAACATCAGTGTAGGTGGCTTCAAGCGATGCAAGGTTACCTACCAGTAATTTGTGGATATTTCCCTAAATTCCAGAATTAGTGTGACAGCCTGGTTGGAAAGTTAGTTCTCTGAACTTAAGGACATACCAGTAATGTATTTTTTGTGTTTGTTTTTTGTTTTTTGGTCACAGTTAGAGTCTCACTCTAGGCCAGGCTGACCCGGAATTCACTATGTAATCTCAGGGTGACCTCGAACTCATGGCAATCCTCCTGTATTTGCCTCCCAAGTGCTGGGTTTAAAGGTGTGTACCACCATGCCTATCTAAGTATTTTGTATGGATAAAATTTTTTGAATGGATTTCTCATTTGTTTGCTTATTAATTCATGTATTAACTCACTCATTCATTCATTTAATCTGGTAGTTGGGAAAACGAGCCCACAAGCAACAGTTCTGATTAGGTGAAAAAGCAGCACTTTCAGTGTAACACGTGTGAATTTGACGTCCACAGCAGGATTTCTCCCTCATTGATTACACTCATTCATCTTCAATAGAGAGGTGGTAGTGAAGAGCTAGGAAGGGACTGAACTGTCAGGACTCTAGCCTTTGTTAAGCAGCGGGTAGCCAATGCCTCTGAACTCCGCTGGTTCCTGCTTCCCATCTGCAGAATGATGGATTGCAATGTTTAATACATTTCAGCTTTTGTCTGTCATAGTGTGGACAGACAGTACTATCAGTGATTTCAATAGCGATTAGAAAACCATTTCAAAACATTCTCATTGGCCAGACAGCTTCCAAGAATGTCTTGTGAAGCATGCTCACTGACACTCAGACTCTAAGGAGAGGGTATACTCACAGTCTAAACTCACACGCTCACTGAGAATTCCTAAGGCACATTCCATTTAAGAATCAAATTAGACATGACAACATTAAGATCATTCTGGGTCTTCAATTAAAGTATTCATCCTAACTAGCCTCAAGTTTAAATAAATCTGTATTTTAAAAATAGTAACACTCCATAGACTGTGATGTCAGGTGTTGGTATGGCTATCAATATGGAGTCCTTAAGCTACCTGGAGAAGGGAGGATGTGAGAGCTTTGTTGAGGTATTAATACATGATGTGGCATGGCCTGTGCTGGGATTTGCTTATTCCAGAGGGTGAATGATTTTGGTAATCAGAAATTCATTGTTTACCAACTTTTTATTCTCCCTGGACTGTTTTGTTCCATTTATGGAACTGATACAAAAACAATATGATTAGCTGAAGGGAAGAAACTATTCTTTTAAAATATCTTATTTTTATTCATTTATTTATTTGACAGAGAAAGACAGACAGAGAGAGAGAGAGAGAGAGAGAGAGAGAGAGAGAGAGAGAGAGAGAGAGAGAGAGAAAGAGAGAATGGGCACACCAGGGCCTCCAGCCTCTGCAAATGAACTCCAGATGCATGCACTCCCTTGTGCATGTGGCTAATGTGGGTCCTGGGGAATCGAACCTGGGTTCTTTGGCTTTGCAGGCAAATGCCTTAGCTGCTAAGCCATCCATCCAGCCCCCAAGAAGTTATTCTTTATAGCCTTCATAGCATAGGCCAAATTTTATTTCAAGAATTTGACTAAAATCAATCAAATTGGTAAATAATATATCATTAATCAATTACAATGTAATATGGCCAATTCAATTTTGATTATATTACTTATAAAAATAGAGTTTTAGTTCTCTTAGTAAGTAGAAAATATCAAATGGCAATGCAGGTAAAGTTTCAAGCAAAAAATATTAAGTTTCTTGCTTCTAATTAATCTTGTAAGGAGATTGAAGAGAAAGTTTAGATAGTCAACAGCAAATATCTGATGAGAATAAGAACTCCAGATCACCAATTATTTCCCCTTTCTTATTAGGTTCTGATGCTGCAAAACCTGCAGTATGGATCCTTTGAGATTTCTGGTTTTGAGTGTGTGACTGCAAGAATTCTAACACATGCACACCTTTCAGCACAACTACCTGTCTGCTGTGTTCCTGCCCCCCCCCATTTCTTTTGAATGAGTACTACATATAAACTTATTGGCATTTTATCACTGCTGATTTGGTAATAAGGACAGGTGGCACTTTATTTCCTGAGAGAGTTATAAAAGCACTCATCTATTTTGCAAAGTATCTTGTCCTTTGTTTTATTTTAAGGTTATTGAAACAATGTCCAGCTTCAACACTGCATTCACTCTGTATACTCTAGAAAGGTCATTCATCTGAGTAAATCAAAACTAATGGCATAGGTAATAATTTTATGTAGAAGTCACACCCTTGTGCATAAATTTAAATTTTTAAATCAAAGTTACACACAATTTACTTAGCATATGTATAAAGAAATAATGTACTAACCTGTGATATGTTTGTCCTGCACAATCATTCCAATATGTGATAGTCCAGTATTTAATTGTAGTGCTGCATATTTATTACTTGCCTTCATGATTGGGGACAGGGTGGTAGAGGGTAAAGAGTACAAGGTACAGGAAGAAAACTATTATCAGGTTTTCTGTTTGGAAATTGCTATGATGTAAGGATCTTTTCTCAAGTTAAAGGGAAATGCACAGCTCAGGATGCTGGCATTGAGCTTGCAGCGGAAAAGAGAATGGGAAGGGCAGTAGGTATTGATCCAAAGTAGAATTTCTCATGGAATGCTCAAATCTGATTCTGCTGTTCTTAAGTGTTTATGAACTTGAAGAAGGAAATGCATCGTCAGTATAGGGTTAACATGACAGAGCCTTGCTGTGGAATTGATCATGCAAAAAGGCATTTGAACCATACAAGAACTACAAACACCCTTCCTCCACCATCCTACTGTAGGAAATTAAGTTCTTAGCAAATTGTATTGTGTTATTTGACCCACATATGAACATGTATGGAATATCTAGAAACAAATGTTGTGTATCTGTTTGTGTGTGTGTGTGTGTGTGTGTGTGTTATGCACACCTTAGTTGTCAGTTCTTGTTATGCATATTGTTAGACTTACATTTAGCTGACTCCCACAATTACAAAGCAATACAAATCATTTGTCTTTCTGTAGTTAAAAATAAAGAAAAATATGTTCTAGAAACTAAACGAATGAGTTTGTCAAGATGTAAAATGAACAAGTTGGCTCTTTAAATGTTTCTGAGGGAGGAATGTCAGAATTCTCTTTAGTCTGCTCCACCCATCGCCACCCACCTCATAGGGGCGCTAGCTTCTGCATGTGCTACAGCAGCTCTGGTCTTAGTATCTAAATGGTACTGTGTGCAACACTCGTGCATTGGGTAAAATACTGAGTAAGGTTTAAGTTCTTATTTCTCAGTAGCTTCCTGTAATAATTCTACCTCTAATGAGGTGAATTACTACTGCATGGAAAAGAAGAAAAAAGGGTTTTGGCCATCTTAGCTAATAAATCATATTGACTGCCTAGCTGATCATATCAAGTATGCATAAATCAATGTCTCAAATTGTCTTAAAATAAGATTCTACCAGTATCAATTGATCCTCTGGCTAGTGTAAAGGCATGGTCTCTTGCCCAACAGGCATCCACAATGCTGTCAAATTCTGAAATGAATGTTTTCAGAGCTCAGAAGTACATGAAGTGATGCTGTTCTACATAAAGCTGGAGGGCCCAGAGAGGTTTAAATGAAGTATTATTGAATCTTTGTTTTTCACTGAAGTTGGCTAGAGCATGGCATGATGGCTAAGTGTCTAGAATCTTCTTAAAGTAAATGCATCATTGATAATTATTTGATAAGAAAGATTTCAACCCCACTTCCCTAAATGATTTTTTTCTTTAGTCTCTTGTTTTGAAAAAAAAAAAAAAAAGATTTGGAATAGGATTTCTAGTATATTAACCTAAATTTCGTTGTCTGCCAAACATTCTTCCGAGCTCTTCATTGTAGCATAATGTTCCTTGTAGCACAAAATTGTTGTTCTGCATTTTTCTGTAGATTTGTCGCATCTTAAAACTTTTGTAACTCATATAGTATACACTGTTTGTCCTTCACTGTACTGTGGAACGTAGTAGATTTTAGAAATTGGATCTGATTGATTTTCTCTTGATATATTTTTAAAATATTATATTTTTATTTATTTGAGAGAGAAATATATAGACAGACAGAGGGAATGGGCACACTAGGGCTGCTAGCCATTGTAAATGAACTCCAGACACATGTGATACATGTGTCACCTTGCACGTCTGGCTTGCATAGGTACTGGGTAATAGAACCTGAGTCATTAGATTTCCTAGTCAAGTGCCTTCACCACTGAGCCGTCTCTCTAACCCTTTGTTTGTTTGTTGTTGTTTTTGATAAAAAGCATCACATGGCTAAAATTTACCAGAAAAGAGGAGGGGCTAGGGAAACCCAGTGGGTGTTTGTCCCCACTGTGGCATCTTTCTTTACATAAACAACATTTTGAAATATTTGTGATTATTTGTTAACTCTTAGTTCTTAATCTCATCAATAATTTTTATACCTGTAGTGAATGCAATTCCTAATGACTAAGAATTGCTTTATTGTGATTATTATTGAGGAGTATCTTGCCTCTATTGTGATTAAAATTTTCAGGAACTTCCTTATACACAGTAGATACTCATTACAGCACAACTGAAGTCTTTGCAAAATTTTTGTTTGCACATTATTGAATTACATGAACATATTTTTATGGTAACTTTTACTACAGAACATTTGATTATGATCAAGAAACTTAAACAATAATAAAAATATGTATGTTTTAGACTTTTATGTAGAAATTAGTAAAACAAACATATAATTGGCATTAATCCTTTGCATATTGCTAAGTTCCTTTCGTTTCTGAATGTTTCACAAATTTTAGTGTTAGATTTAGTACCAATATTGAAGTTTTATATGCTAATATGCTTATAATTTTACAAGGTGGAAGTTCTATGTTTGTCCTGCTCATTATTAATTTTACCTCTTATGTTAGTCATGAATTATCAGAAAAATCAATTCTTTATGTAAATATTTAAATTGAATAGGCATGCCTAGATATATGTACAGTTTGACAAGAATATATTTCTTTCTTTGCATTTGTTATTTGCTAGGCATTATAGTGTTTTAGGTACATGGTGGCTCTGTAACTTCCTATAGCATCCATAAGAAGTACATTTTGGCTTCTTTTAAAGACAAGAGCAATGCTGAGAGCAGTAAATCAATGTTCATAAGAAGGTGTGGCTAGTAGAGGGCAACTATTATGAGGAAAACTTGAACTATCTCACTCTAGAATATTCTGCATTATACTACCCTTCTTGTTGCTGGGACCAAATACCTTACAAAAGTCAGTGAAAGTGTGTATGTTGGGGTGGGGGAAGATTATTTCAGCTTGTAATTAGGTTACATCCACCATGACAGGGAAAACATGTTGGCAGGAGCTGGTGATCTCCAGTGCAGCAGTGAGGAAGCAGAGGAGAGTGATGACTATTCAGTCAATGTTGACAAGTCCAGTCAGTGTTGTTCATTGTCTATAGCCCATGAAATGGTGCTGCCCGCCATAACTGAGGTCTTTCCAACTCAATTAATGTAATTAATATAACCCTTCCTGGAAGCTAACCTAGTCTACATGATCCCTTACAGTGAGTTTAGGTCTAGGCAAGCTAACAACATAAGCCATATTACTGTCCTAGTCAAGTAATAATAAAATATTAATGTAGATAACAGCTAGGTATTTAGTCTATAAAAATAGATTGCAATTGAAAGATTATAAGATTTGGGAAATAATCATGCTTATTTTCTTAAAATTAATATTTGCATTTTTCTTGTATATGTTCAGAATACATGTGTAGTGAATGTTGTTTTGTGGGGCAGGGTTAATTACTATGCTTTGAGTAATTTAGTAGTTATATGTGAAAGTTTAATATTGTTAATATTTCTGGAATTGTTACAAACATTATGAGCAGGGAAGTTATAATATATTTCTTTATGCAAAATACAGAAGTGATATTAAATTTTATACCATTTAGCATTGCAGATTAATTTTCATACTTTTCAGCTACATGATAGAAGCCCAGTGTATGTCCTTCCAAGTCTAAAAGTATATTTTTTTCTTCCTGATTAATTCTTTAAAACTTGCTAAAATATATTTTGCACTTTCTTTCTAAAAGTATTTTAATTAATTAATTAGAGATAGTGAAAGAGACAGAGAGAAAGAGAGAGAGAGAGAGAGGAGAGAGAGAGAGAGAGAACAGATATAACAGGCCCTCTAGCCATTACAAATGTACTCCAGACACATGCCACATTGTAGGCTTTACATGAGTACTAGGGAATTGAACCTAGGCTGCCAAGCTTTGAAAGCAGTACCTTTAATCAGTGAGCTATCTTTCTAGCCCTTGAACTTTCTTAACAAGTTCATTGTCACCATAAGTCTTTAAAAATATTTTTTTGTTCATTTTTTATTTATGTATTTGAAAGCAACAGAGAGAGAGAGAGAGGGAAAGGGAGGTGGGGAGGAGAGGGAGAAAGAGAGAGAAACAGAAAGAGAATAGGTGCTCCAGGGCCTCCAGCCACTGCAAATGAACTCCAGACATGTGCGCCCCCTTGTGCATCTGGATAACATGGGCACTGGGGAATTGAGCCTAGAACCAGGGTCCTTAGGCTTCATAGGTAAGTGCTTAACAGCTAAGCCATCTCTCGATCCTCATAAGTCTTTTAAACAACACAAAAAGTAATACAGACTAGGGCCATATTTTACTTTTCTGACACAGTTAATTCATTGCAGGATTGGTTTATTTAACTAACCCACACATTTAAGTTTAACAATTAATGAGTGTTGGAGGTAACTTTTTATTACTGAGACAAAACACCTGACCATAAGCAGCTGATGGGAGCAATGAACTTTATTTTGGCTTATAGTCTTGAACTCCATGATGGCAGGGGAAATCATGACATGAGCAGAGGCTGAACATCACCTCTGCCACAGTAGGTAGAAACAGCAGGAGGAGAGTTTGCCAAGCTCTTACAAGAGAGAGCTGAGTATAATACCACTAAGCTCACTCCCAACAACACGTTTTCTCCAGCAAGGCTTCACATCCCATATTACCATCAGCTGTGGACCAACCATTGAGTACCCATGAGTTTATAGGGGTCATATGATTCAAACCAAGGCAATCTGTAGGAATTATTAGATTTTTTTTTTTTTTACTTCTTTTCTTTACCTAATGTATTTTAGTTTACTTTGTTTCCCAGTCTCATCTAAGCAATGCTGTTAGAGTAAGCACTCCTACTATTGTACGTAGATTATTTTTAAGAGCTTGAAAATCACTTATTTTGTAGTTTAAGCTAGACTAGTAGATCAATAACCAGTGACTACTAGACTTATACCTAGTAACATGTTTCTAACAATTTCTCTAGTAGTTAAACTGAGATGTAACCCTGGAAAGTCATGATGGCTATGCGTCTTCCTGGCTGTTCTTAGGATCAGTGTTATCACTCTAGTCACCTAAATGAGCCTGTTCTTCCATCCATTTAGTCTCACAAGTGGTTAATGTCTGTGTATTACTATTGCCATTTATTTCTCACTGTATATAAAACCTACTTGTTATTTCATCATAATCAGATCTGCACATTGTTTTGGAATGTTCAAGTTCCTTGATTGCATATATATTTCAATCTATTCATTCTTGGGAAGTGTGGGAAATCATGTTGATTTCACCAGATTCCTTATGGTGTGGGAAAAGTGATGGGACTCATGTCCAGTATGTCTAGAGGTAAGGCTAGGAATTAATTGTGGGATAGCTAAATATTTGTGGCATTTTATTATTTAGGGTCCCATTGAAATTTTGAGTAATCAAAGATCATGTCTTTATGATACACTGTATAACTAAAGGCTACATACTATCATTTTCTTACTAATTCAGGAGAATATAATTCATGTACAATGCATGTTGGAAAAGCAGGCTGTCTATTGATGATCTACAAAGGTTTTGTTATCTTTATACTCATTAGTTCACTAACTTTTTGGCTTTTTCTTTGTCATTCTAATCTGCCTACCTGGTTTACTGTTTCCTTACAGACTTATACCATTTAAAAGTAACATGATTGCATGTGATCTGTTCCAAGTTCGACCATTTTTCTACATATTTCATTGTGACATTTTTGCTTATAGCTAAGTAGAATTCCACCATGTAGTTATACCTGCTGCATCTTAGTTATTCATTCATCCAATGGAAAAAAATTACAGATGAATGAAGCAATAGTAGACATATTTAGAATAGGTCAGGAGAAAATTGGATGGTTTGAAATTAGAAGTTAAATACAATTATAAAAACCAACATGAGATTTCCCTTTAAAAATTAATGTGCTACTTATGCATAGTACATGGTCATTAAATATTTGATGAAAATGAATTACAGAAGAAAATAAAATATCATGACTATGTGACATGAAGGAATTGCATAGAAGCTTTAGGAATATGTGCATAAACACGATAATGTTAAGCATTTCAGGATCACTGTGGTTAAATTCCATCAGTGCTTAGCCCTAACCTTATTAATGCATATGCCCAACCTTAATAGTGCATATGCTTGGGGTTCCCCAATTTAACTTCTTCCTTAGTAATTGATAGGTGATGAAGAAGCAGGAGAGGGGGCCCCTGTGGAAGGATGTGCTGATGGAATGACAGCCATTTTCTTTTTTTTTTTTTCTTTTATTAGTTTTCTGTTCAGCAAATACAGGCAGTTTGGTACCATTATTAGGCTCATCCATGACCTACCCCCTTCCCATTGGCCCCTGCTTGTTGAGGTATATGGGTTATGCCTTGTGGAGTTATCCCACAGTTATTGGTTCGATAAATGTTTCTGCATATCCTGACCCAAAATGTGGCTCTGACATTCTTTCTGCTCCCTCTTCCACAAAACTTCCCTGAGCCATGTTGGGTTCAATTTTGGTCTGCTTCAGTGATGAGGTGTTGGGGGCCTCTGAGGTTCTGGCTCTCTGATTTGGTAGGAGTTGATTTTTCTCTGTGTTGGTCTCCTTCCCCCTTGTGCTGGTATCTGGTTCATTAGGAAAAAAGCACCCTTGCTTGTTTTGCTAATTGTCCTTAGTTTCAGCCAGGGCCTTTTTGAGGTATGATGGAGTGGCTCTGTCCTTAGGATCTGCATCTGTCTAAAAAAGGGAAGCAGATTCTCCAACAGAGAGTAAGTTAGTTCCAGGACAAATGAAATAACCCTTACTTTTTTTTATAGAGAGTTTAATAGGTATAGGCCCTCTTGTACCCCATGATTGATGGTAGCTTGATATTGGAGAGAGGGTTTATGTTTGGATATGATTCTGACTTGTTTCCCTGCTCCAGCTATGGGTCCCATACCACTGAGGGGATCAGATAGCCAAATCAAGAGCAGTTAGTTCCCCACCATGGCTGTGTGCCACTATTGCACTTGTGTGAGCATCACAACTGGTTATTTGTTGCTAAGTAGGTTAGACCATGAGTTTCTTGGAGAGATATTGGTTATTTCCCCCAGCCACCCATGTAGTACCTTCTGGCACTAGATATGCTGACTGTCTGGGGACTGACTCTCTCCTGGCTTCCAGCTATGCCGTTCCATTTTACGTGTCAGCTGCATATGGTGTCTTCAGCAATAGGGTCTTACCACTAACCTTTGGTGGGTCATCAAGTAATAAGAGCCATTTTCACTTCCCCCAGTGGCATGCTTCTTAACAGCCTAGCTTTGGTCCTTTTCTCCTGTGCATTTGATTCTTTGCCTTCTATGACTTCCTGAGGGCAAAAATCACAATACTTCCCAAATAGAATGCTCATTGAAATGTTGGTAAGGGATAACGTATGTAGCTTAAGCAGCAGTCAAACCTGCTCCTGACCTTCACTCAAGTATGTCTTCCCTAATGGCTTTAATCTAATGCATGGACAGCATATAAATGTTTCAATGTTTGATTATGATAAATAGCACCTCACTTGAGCCTTAGATATAATATTTTCATCATCACTTGGATCTGTATTATAAACAGGAAGAAATATCTTGAAGGCTTACAAACTTCATTGTAACATGGCAGATTTGTAGCTTGCAAAGTGATCACTCAACTAGAGTACTAAGGACACCATTGCACTACTTTAACTATGTCAAGTAATACAGGACAGTAAAGAGACATCATATATATATATATATATATATATATATATATATATATATATTATACTACAATAATTCTACCATAATAATAGAAGCACTTCTATAGCAGAGATTTCGATAACTAATGGAAAGATCTTTTAAACAAAATGTTTCAACTGGATAGTTATCTTGTCAGCTAACACTTGCATAAGATCGTCACATGGACAAGTCCAACAAACATATATCTATGAATTGTGATATTCTTTTCAGCCTTTCATTAACCTTATTGAGAAAATTATAAAAGCAAGTTATTGCAGTCAGTTTTGCATTACTGGTAGGAAACACCTGACCAAGAGAAGCTTGTGGGAGGAAAGTATTTATTTTGGCTTACAAGCTCTAGGGGAAGCTCCATGATGGCTGGGGAAAACAGAAGGCATGAGCGGAGGCTGGATATAACCTCCTGGCCAACATCAGATGGACAACAGCCACCCAAAATATACTGCCTTCAGAAGCCTCCAATTTCCAAATTTCTACCAGTCAGGGAGCTAGTATGCAAAACACTTAAGTTTATAGGGGACACCTGAATCAAAACACCACAGTACATACCTTAAAATTTAATTTTGAATGACAGGTATTTAAGTTTCTCCTATTCTCACCTCCACTAGAAATTCCTCATAATCCCTCAATACCCTATCATTTTCATTTCTTTTTTGACTTTCTGACACTGTCTGATCATGTTACCCAGGCAGGCCTCAAACTTCTGATTACTCTGCTTCAGCCTCTTGAGTATTGGGATTACAAGCGTGCAGCATCATATGTGGCACTAACATTTGAGTTCCATTCTCCTGCAAATTAATATTCTTTCTTTCTCTACTCTTCACTCTGTTATCAGTGTCCTTCAAGCAATTTGTATTATGGAATTTTTTTTTTCTATTTTGCTTGTGATATTACTTTTGGAATGTGTTTGTTTATCTTCAGTGTCGCAAGCAGCTGTGCTTGTTTAAGTGAGACAACGACCATCAAGAGCCGACTTGAGGCTGGCAGCTGTAACTAAATTTAATTTTCACCTACATTTCACAGTTTATTCATGGTGAGAAGTGCTTCTGTTCAAGGATCCTTCCAGTAGGCTGAGAAAAATGGGCATCACCAGCCTCTGATAAAAAGCTTAAGCTTTGGGGTTTTGCTGGAGGAAAAAAAATAAGGAAATTTTCTTTATTGTTTCTTGAAAACCTATTTATTTTAAAGTTTTAAGTTGCCCCACAGCCTATATGAATATTAAGTTAGTATAGTAATGCTGTCAGCTATCCTGGGAAGAAAATACTGTACTTGATAAAATATCAGTATCAAAAGATAAATCTTAAGAGTGGGTTAATATTTACAACTTTTTCTACTTAAAATCTTTTTTCCTCCATACACTTAATTGTATACCTATCAATCACAGCACTTGAGAAGCTGAGGCAGTAGAACTGCCAGCTGGAATCCAGCCTGGGTCATGTAGTGAGTTCCAGGCCAGCCTGGATTACAAAACAAGCCTGTTAAAAAAAAAAAAAAAGAAAAAAAAAAAGGTAAAAAAAAATCTTGGCACCTAAAAGTAATTTTGGGTTTTTGAAAAGATCTGACTGCCAGAAAAAGAAGGCTTTCTTATGAAATTGCCTCACTTAAGCTTTTCATTTTTAAATACAAACATGGTAGTACAATTCCTCTTGAGGCTTGTCTTCATAACAATATACATACAGGCTAAAAATTTTGTATGTATTTTCTCCCTCAACTTTACATATACCCTTTATGTTTTGTAAGGCAGAAAGAAAAGTGATAAACTATTCCTCTGAGTCCATAAATCATATCTTCATTGGAAAACCAAACTTAAAGATTTGAAGATGAAAAATTCAAAATCCAGTATATATCTATCTGCTGAGATACTGGTATGACTGTTAGAAGTTAAACTGTTTCTGGGGCTAGAGAGATGGCTTAGCACTTAAGGCACTTGACTGCAAAGCCTAAGGACCCAGGTTTAATTTCCCAGGACCCATGTAAGCCAGATGTACAAGGTGGTGCATGTATCTAGAGTTCCTTTGCAGTGGTTGGAGGCCTTGGTGTGCCCATTCTGTCTCTCTCTATGGGCCTCTTCTTCTTCTCTCTTTCTCAAATTAATTAATTAATTAACTTAAAAAGTTACACTTTCTTTTTACATACATTGTTACCTTTTGGTACCTTGCTCTCTTCTCATTTTACCATTTTCTTCACTTTTGATTAATTTTTCATTACTCTATTTTAACTTTGTGGTATCAGTGAGGGACAGATCTATATTAATGGACTGAAACTTGTGAAATAATAATAAAATAAGGAACCTACAGAGGCGTAGAGTGTTAGAGTGACAATATGAAAGAAAGTGGACCACTCCCTCTCCTGAGGTCTTATAGGTTGGTTGGGCAGGAGGTTACGCTAAATCTGCTAATCACAGTAGAAAGCATGCCTTGGGAATACAGGTACTGGGCGTTTTGAGAAGAGACTTTGGGACATGAAGGTATTTGAACTTTAAATTGCAGGTAGGTATTAACATGAGGAAATTTCTTTTCCCATTTGAAAATGTTTAATTTGGAGAATGATACGATTGTATTGGTATTGTAGATAGATAAGTCTTCTATTCTCAGCTGATTGACTAGGAGACATTCAAACTAGCAGTTTTATTATAGAAATTCAATTTGGAAGAACTAAGAGGTTTATTTAAGAAACTGGGCCTAGGGAACCAGATAAAAGTGAAATTAAATACACATCTAAGTAAAATCTTAACTGAGCTGTTTATGGTATGAGCTAGAAATAAATTTTGAGATTAAGGCTGGTGAGATGGCTTTGCAGGTAAATATTTTGCTTTGTAAGCAAAAGGAGCTGAATGACCACAGTTATTCAATAAAAGTGCTCGGTGTAGTGGTATGTGTTTATAATCCCAGTGCTAAGGAGGCAGGAGTATCCCCGGGGGTCACTGGTCAGAGTCTAGCCTAATTTGTCAATCTCCAGGCTAGTGAATGACCCTGTCTTAAAAAGAAATAAAAATGTGCATTGGGCTGCAGATATGGCTTAGTGGTTAAGCACTTGCCTGTGAAGCCTAAGGACCCAGGTTCGAGGCTCAATTCCCCAGGACCCATGTAAGCCAGATGCACAAGGGGGCACATGTGTCTGGAGTTTGTTTTCAGTGGCTGGAGGCCCTAGCGCATCCATTCTCTCTCTCTCTCTCTCTCTCCGTCTCTCTCTCTGTCTGACACTCTCAAATAAATAAGTAAAACTAAACAAAAAGTAAAAATAAAAAAAGAAGAGAACATGGCACTTGAGGAACTGAAGCTGTCCTCTGGCCTATACCTAAGTATAGACACACACACATACACACACAAACACATACACACACTTAAAAACTGTTCACATTAACACCACAGTTTTGGAAAACATGTATTGTTAGTCAAAAGACTATAAGAAGGAGAATGTTTTGGTGATAAATAATTCTGTTTTAAGTTTTTGATTGGAAACTTTGATAATTATACTGTAAATTAGTTGGATTCCCATCAGTCTTCCACTTTTGTCTCCTCTCCTTGCCCCATTTCCTCAAATGATATTGAAAATAACACATCTAGGATTCAAAGAGAAATCAGGTCAGAAGCCCTACACTTTACTGTGACCCCTGGAAGTCTGAAGTGGGAGTTGGTTGTGTCTGCAAAATAATGAATGGGGCTTTTAGGCCAACATCAAAGTGAGTTTATGAATTTTGACTATATTTTTAATTGTCTTATGATAAACACTGATCTTTTTGCCTTCTCTTCTGGTTTCAGATAAGTTTTATGAAAGCTATAACTTTTGTAAGAAAAAAACATATAAAAATTTTAAATTCTCAAAGGTCAAGTATTATTGTTTTTCATGATGAATTATTCAAAGTTAAATGGAAGTCAAACCCAGAGGCCTGCAGAGAGCAAGCCTTCCTTTGCTGCTGAGTCATGACTGTAACTCAAAGAAATACCTTTATTGTGCTTGACTCTAAGCTTGTGATAATAACCAGTGTCAAAAGATGGGAACATTCTGTTCCAGAATTTAAAAAATACCATTGAATAAAAAATGAAAGCTCTGCTAGAAGTATTCACCTTAAGATCTAAGCCGACCTTTTGCTGGGGAAGCTCTCCCATGCACGGAGGTGGACTGCACTCAGTGCAGCTGCATATTTGCCTTGCCGAGTGTGCTATGGGACCCAGCTGCCTCATTTCTCCAGGGCCAGGGGACTGGACAGTCATAAAGGATGTGACTTTAAGATAAACATAGATAGTTAGGGAGAGTAAATGCAAGTCATGATACCACACAACACACAAGGGGACATGATCCAGTGTGTGTTATGCTCTACATTAGCAAGTGAACATTCCTTTACAGTGGCTTTAAGTCAACATTCTCATACTATAGGGTTTAGAAACAATCAATTTTTATGCCTAGATTCCTTCAGGGCACTAATGTTGGACTTTAGTTTCACTTTATTTTCTTGACAATTAAATTAGTATTATAATTTATTAATGTCTATATATGATGAAGATTCCTTTTCTACTAAACTTAGGTATTTGTATGTGGACAAAATTAGAGAATATATTATCTAAAGAACTAACAGAGGCATGTTATAGTTACTAGTGAATATGTTCTGTCCCTCTCTTTCCCTCTCTATTTTTCTAGGCAAGCCCAACAGACTGGCCTTTTTTATGATAGACAGAGAAAGAATTGGCATTCAGGGGTCTCCAGCCACTGTAGTCGAACTCCAGATGCATGTGCTACCTAGTGTGCATGTACAACCTTGTGTGTTTGTGTCACTTTGTGTTTCTTGCTTACATGTGACCTGGAGAGTTGAACATGAGTCCTTATGCTTGGCAGACAAGTGCCTTAAATGCAAATCCATCTCTCCAGCCCATGAATATGTTCTCATTGAATGCTTTTATTGTGCTAAACCACCTCTATTAAAGCACTTCATTAATACTGCACAAAAAATCATACATTAAAAGACAGTGTATCTGTAATCTTTGTTGTGTTTTTTTTTTGGTCTTTTGAGATATGCTCTCACTCTTTCCCAAGCTAACTTGGAACTCACTATATAGTCTCAGGGTGGCCTAGAACTCTTGGTGATCCTCCTACCTCTGCCGCCCAAATGCTGGGATTAAAGCTGTGTACCATCACACATAGCTTTTTGCTTTTTTTTTTTTTTTTTTTTTTAATCTACAGTCTTTAAATCCGGTAACTTTCTCTTCACAAAAATGATCTGATCTCTGAAAGTGACTCACGTTTCCATCTCTATGAAGAATAACCTGAGGACTGCAGAGATGACTAAGTGGTTAAATTGCTGCCCTGCAAAGCCTAAAGACCCGAGTTTGATTCCCCAGTACTCACATGAAACCATATAAACAAAGTGGTGCATGCTTTTTGTTTGCAATGGCTAGAGGCCCTGGCCTGGTGTGCTCATTCTCTCTAGCTGTCTATCTTCTATCTCTTCTTGCAAATAAATGAAATTTATATATACATATGAATGACCTGAAATGATCCATTTGGGCTTCCATGATTGGTTGGCCTCCAGTACATTGGACTTGAGGTAAGATAGCACTTTATTAATAAAGTTCAGGCAATGCATACCTGCTCACCTCTTTAGCAGGCAGCGCATAGCAACAGGAAGCATCTATAGAGCCACTACCTCTTTTGCCAGAGCGTGAATTCACTGACCTAGGAAGCCCCACCATCAATGTCAGCCTGTTGGTGGTTCTGCTTGTAAGCATTCAAGATCCAAGCTACAGTGAAGAGCTAATGAGTTTCATAATTATTGATTATTTTCTGTTATATCTATTAATTAAAAATTAAATTGACTGGGCTGGAGAGATGGCTTAGTGATTAAGCTCTTGCCTGTGAAGCCTAAGGATCCCAGTTCAAGGCTCGATTCCCCAGAACCCACGTTAGCCAGATGCACAAGGGGGCACATACATCTGGAATTCGTCTGCAGTGGCTGGAAGCCCTGGTGTACCCATTCTCTCTCTGTCCCCTTCTCTGTCTGTTGCTCTCAAATAAATAAATAAAAATAAACCAAAAAAATTAAAATAAATAAATAAATAAAAATTAAATTGACTGTCAACATGGTCAAGTTGAATGGGTCTCACCTTGTCTTTTGTACATAGGCACTTATACTACATAGTGATAAATATTTGTTCTGCCTTCCTTCATTCCTTTTTAACTTGATGACCAAGATGTATTCATTACTTTCTCATGGTTGGGACAAAATACCTGACAAAAATCAGGTTAAGGGAGAAAGGGCTTATTTAAGCTCACAGTTCTAGGTTCTAGCTTCTAATGCTGGGGAAGGCATAGCTGTAGGAGCATGAAGCTGAGTTGGTCACATCTTGCCCACAGTGAGGAAGCAGAGAACAAGGAACACTGCTGCTGCTCAGCCAATTCTCTCCTGTTCATATAGTCCCGGATCTTGACTCATGCAAAGATGCTTCCTATAGCTAACATGGGTCTCTTCTCAGTTAACCTAATCAAGATAGTCTTGATTACATACGTGCTTAGAGACTAACCTGATCTAGGTGATTCCTCACAGATGGTTATAGTTCTAGTCAAGCTGATAATAAACAAAATATCACACAAGAGAATACAAGCAATGTTCAATTTCACCTTTCCTGTGCCAACTACCCATGCTTTTCTACCTATCAAGGACAAACATGGAGAACTACAGGTAATAATTACCCAAATTTGAAGCTCAGATTTTATCTCATTCTCATTACTTAGACAGTATATTAAAATATTTTGGACATACTTGCTTACAACTGAATAAATAATACTATAACTGTGCATAAAATCAATATTTTTTTCTATCTGCGAAATTAGTGAAATACAACAGTTAGCTTCACAGTACACCTACTTAGAAACTCTCAAGAGAACAGTGCTTTTTTTCATATATGTGTAATATAATCTGACTCAGTAGATAGAGACATAAATCACTTCAAGTGAGAATGACCACTTAGTAAATAATAGTTTAAAAATTGTAGCAGAGAAAAATGCATGTGTATTTTGCCTTTAATCTTTTGGTACATTTCAAGTTATTATTATTCTCTTATTCCTACTAAAATCAACACACCTTGGAATAATATGTGAAATGATGAAAAAATGACATTTCATCTGTCTGATGAATATTTTTCATACACCTAACATGTGGCAGGTATTTCTTCAAGTGTTTTGGGTACCTGAAGTATGAGTGGTATATTCACTGTGAATATTTAGGTTTAGTGAATATAACACAAAATGTCTCAACTTTCAAAAGGCTAGTGTTAATAGAGTCATAGTTGGAGGTAGAGAAACACAATGCGAGATCATCTGGATAAGAAATAACCAAATTACTCAGCACCCAGCTGATAATTGCCCTAAAGCAG
Organism: Jaculus jaculus; assembly: GCF_020740685.1. Classification (NCBI taxonomy): domain Eukaryota; kingdom Metazoa; phylum Chordata; class Mammalia; order Rodentia; family Dipodidae; genus Jaculus; species Jaculus jaculus. The sequence goes on from NC_059104.1 coordinate 38,816,983, forward strand.
AGATCAGGGCAAGTGGAGTTTATGGTGTTGGTAGTGGGAATGTTAATATTTTTTAATTTTTTTTCTTTTATTTTTATTTATTTATTTGAGAGCAACAGACAGAGACAAAGGCAGAGAGAGAGAGAGAGAGAATGGGCACGCCAGGGCCTCCAGCCACTGCCAACGAACTCCAGACATGTGCGCCCCCTTGTGTATCTGGCTAACGTGGGTCCTGAGGAATCGAGCCTCGAACTGGGGTCCTTAGGCTTCATAGGCAAGCGCTTAACCGCTAAGCCATTTCTCCAGCCTATTAATATTTTTGTTTTTGTGGTTGTTTGAGGTAGGGTTTCACTCTAGCTGAGGCTGACCTGGAATTCACTATGTAGTCTTAGGGTGGCCTTGAACTCAAGGAGATCATCCTACTTCTGCCTCCTGAGTGCTGTGATCAAAGGTATGTACAACCACACCCAACTGTTTTCTTGTTGGGGGGGGGCATGTTAATGTTTTAAAGATAGTAGTCAGCAAGAGAGCTGCCTGAGAATTGACATTTGAGTAAAGATATAAAGGAATGATATAGTGCCCAATACATTTTCCTCTTCATGTTTTCTTCTGACTTTGAATTCTTAGTAGTAGAGGAGAAGTAGGAAAAGTGGACCAGATGTAACAGAATGAAGATTTCACTCTAGACACGCAGGGAAAGCTTGACATTTTCCCTGCCTTTCTAAGGGATAAGAGAAAACTGTGCTATGACAAAACTGGGGTTAATATCTTGTTTCTCTACTTGCCTGCTCTGGAATTTTAGGCAAGTCCTTAAAATCTGCCAGTTTCAGCTTATTCGTCTTTATACTACCTGAAGTTATTAAACTAAATAGCACATATGAAGTACTTAGGATGGTAGCTGATTTAATAAACAATGAATGTGTGTGTGTGTATATATATATATATATATATAATTTGCTGTTAAATTTCTTTTAATATTTTAGCATTGCTTTTAAAAATGTAGAATTTTCAAATTGTTTTGTTTCCAAAGAGAAAATTCTATAATTAAACAATGCTAAATTATTATAATTTTGCATGAGCAAGTGTTAGAAAGTATGTCACAGTAATTACCATTGTCTTAGTGCAACAGAAGATTTCCAAGTCTATGTAATTTTGAAAAAGTAGCTGGGCATTTCTATGAGGGTATTGCAAAATGTGTCTTGTATGTTTTGATGTAAACTTCTTTGTTGTTATGTTTTCTTTGCTTGCGAATGGGCTTTTATCACCTCGTTCATCCTTTCATGTTGGCATGGGTAACCATAAACTTTATTGGTTAAAGTGGTAAGCTCTTGAGAATAAACAGAGACAATATTAGTCACTGTGCAAGACAGCTGGTGCAAACTAGGCCCATGGTTTCAAACTGGGCTGAACAGTCATGACATTGTAGAGCAGTTACTTTGTCATTTTTTTTTCAACAAAGAAAGTACTTAGCCAGTAGTTTAAATTTGACCAATCGTTTAAAGGTATGAGAAAAGTGTTACCTCATGACTAATTTCAGGAGGCAAACAAAATTCCCTGGCTTGTAGGCAGGCGAGAGCAGCAGAGCTCTCACTTTGTTTTTGTTTTCCTTTTAAATGTTATCCTAGTGTTTCTCATAAACGAGAGTGATTATCGTTTGGTGGAAAAAAAAAAAAAGGCTCAGTTCAAACTGCTTGACATAGCATTTTTCCTCTAGGTTACTTCTTCAAGTCTTTTTGCTCTGCTTCTTGTTTCCTGCACACCTCAGTAAATAAGGCTTTATTTGTCTTGGCAAGCTGTAGATATCTTATTCATGAAGTACACAAGCTGGTTCCTTTCCTAATAGACTGGTAGTTACTGCTTTCAAAGACCTGCCTTTGGTCTGTTTTGGTTTTATTATGAACATACCAGCCAACATTCCCAAAGTTTTTGCCAGGCTGGGCACCAATAAACATGGTGAATGAATCATGAATTTTGGTGGGGGCTTGGGAAGAAATGGGAAAAAATGTTGGCAAGCATTTGTCTCCTGTTCTGTCGGCAGTATAAATTCCTGGGGCCATGCCTCAGCACTAAATTCCTCTCACTGTGCATGAATAGTCATTGAGACGTGGTCAGATAGGAAAGGAGAGGAGTAAATGGTGGAAAGAGAGAAAGAAAGAATGAAACAGAATAAAACAAAGATAGGAAGATGAAAAGGAAAAGAAAGGAAGGAATGAAGAATGAAAAATGACCCTAAAATATCTGGGTCTGCAAAGTACCAACAAATACTTGGATATCTCTGTAGCTTCCCAAAATTATACTGATGTTCTGATTCTGAATATGAAAATATGTTTTATAATTCATTGCTTTCAAATAAATATTATTCCCAGTATCACATTAAAGTCACAATTTTTGAAGTGGGAAAAATTAAATTAGCTTTCATCATGTGTCAAAAAAAAAACTCCTGAGTCATAGAAATACTAAGATGGGTTTGCCTTGCATAAACTGAGTTAAGGGGTCAAATGTGGGCTGTAGGGACATGGGGAGTGAGGAAACACATTAAAAAAGGGTGAAATCATGTGCTGAAGTTTTCAAGTTTGACTTCATTCCTGGGACTACTTGCTTTTATATAGATTGAGATTCCACAAATATCCCATAATAGCAGTTTAGAGATGCTCTTGGGCACAATAGCTCTAGCTAGTGGAGATTAGGTAGAAATTTGGGATCTTTGAGGGTGGTTTACTTCATGGTCTTGTTATATGAGAACCTCTGCCTCATCCATTTTGCCTCTAATCACGTTTTCTATTTTTCATGTATGCTTCACTCATAACCCTGTTTTTATGCCATCACACTTGCTGTATCAGCACCCGATCTCTTTCTAGTGCTGTTTTAAACAGCCTCATTATGAAAAATATAGCACTTAAAAACATGGCACAAATGTGTATTACTTCAGCACTAGATAAAGGAGATTATTGAGAAATGCACTGACTGCGGGAGTAACTTTGTCCTAAGGGACATCTCACTGTTTTAATTGATTTTTTTTGGTCTATTTTATTAAGAGTCCTTAGAGAAGGTAAATGGTAGGTTACCTCCTAGTAATAAAAGAACACTTAATTGTGATGCTGCTGCTACATCCTTATTTTTCTATAGTTAAACGTTTTCTCAATATTTCAAACCATACTTTAGTGAAGAACAAAAGCAGAAGTGTTTTGTTCTAAATTAGGTAAAGTCTCCTGCATTTTCAAATAGCATGTGCTAGTAAAGAAAATTAGCATAAATTTTACTTATTTTGGGGAGCCTTTTGGAAAAAGTCAGGATTATAATTTATCGTATTAAGTACATTTGCGATCAAAACATTTTCTTATTTTAGCTTAACCAACTCATTACTATGCATAACTGCTTCACCCTGTTAAAAACCTTCATCTGGAGGCTGCCCAGTACTCAAAATCAGAAAAGTTTCAATGTGTAAGTGGTCTTATAAACCTTAAAAGCTCAAAGGTTTATAAAAATCCCCTGGCTCTGCTGCCCAATCCCAGAATTGTGCATCCTGGGTTGTGATAGAATTAAGTTTAAACACCATCATACTCATTTCAAGTTTGTCAAGAACAGAAGGAAAAAACCCTCTCAATATTACAGGACACATTTGTAAGTCTCAGTTTCAGTCTGTCAGCATGGTTCTCCACTATTCCACTTACACTGTGATTATGTGTACAAATTAGATTTCTAACACTTTGAAATTAAATTCAGTATATATTTTGTTGCTTGTCAGTTGTAGAAGGTAAACTTTGAGACTTTGTTGTTTAAACAGAGGGAGACAAAAGAAAATCTATAAAATTGTGAGGGTCTCATATGCCCCTTTAAATAATCTAGTACTGTGTCTGATTGAAAGTGACCCATGCTCAGCCAAACACCAAACCCATAAGTTAGGGAATCCAGAGGTACAGACCCCACTCAGACAGTCTTCCCTAGCTTCTCTGGTCCAAGCCTTGGAGATGAATCTGAAGTGCTGGGATTCTTTTATATCACTGCTAGCCTTTTACTGCCAAGCATTTTTTTTTTTTCCTGGTAGCTTTCAAAAACTTTTTCCACCTAGGTCTAAGAAGATTCTGAAATGGGGTAGACAGCTTCTCTGCTCACATATTTCTAAACCATATGGACTTCATTTTCGTAGAAAAAAAAAAGACAAAGAAGTGGTCAGATTGCTTTCCTTAATTGCTTCTCTTTTTCCCTCAAAAATGTATGAAAGTTCACTTCTTGCCTTTTTAGAGTCAGTAGATCTTTCAGTAATAAAGCAAAGCAATTCTGTCCTTGTTTGTCTGCTGAATTTAACAAAACACAACTGAAACAAGAATCAACAAAATGAGGGAGCATCTAATTCACCTGGCCCTATCAGACAGAATTCCATGGCCTCTTCAGCATTTTGATTCTTCCAAAAGCAGAAAACATTTCACTTTGAGAAACAAAGTATATGAAAGTTGATTATTTGCAAAGTTCTCTTCTATCAGAAGAACAGAGTGACCTGATGATGCTGACTTCGTGTTGGCTATGCTGTTGAGGTGCCATCTGTTTGCTAAATTTAAACATGTTTTCCTCATCTATAGCATTTTTGGACAATATTATAGATTTGAAGTTATTTGTGTTAAAATAACTTTTAATGAATTTCAATGTAACATTTCCTCTAGTCACAGTTGTAACACAGGAAAACATACTTATATTTTATGTTTGTGTAAGCCCCAGAGATTTCACCTAATGCTACCTTTTGACCAAATTTAACATATCAGATTCAAATTATTTTACTGTTTGAACAGAAAAATACTCACATTTTAACAATGAATTATTGTCGCATTGTTTGCATTCAACAGCAATGTTACACATTTAGAAGAAATGTTCTCCTCTTTTCTCAATATGAGATCCACTTCATTTATTCCTATTTAGTTGTCTCCTCTTTGTCAGGATTTAGACTAATGAGAAAATCTTAGAAAGATCCTTTACTGTCTAAACACCAAGCACGCAAATGCCTCTCCATAGAAATAACACTAAGAAATGCTTTCAAAGACAATGCATCCTCTGAGAAATTCTTGTGTGCTGACAGCCCTCCAACAGTGTTGTCACAGCAGGAAGACATCAGTTGAAGAAACAGATAGTGACCTCAAAAAAAAGTCTGGTCAGCGGTGTGGACAGGGTTTCACAAGATTATAAATCACCCCAGGGTCGCTGTGTTCCCACCATAAAGAGAGCATGGTCATTTTATTGTAATCTAATAAGAGATGGGAGCAAAGGACAGCTCTAGTGTGTGTTTGCAAAAAAAATTCTTGATTACAGTTTCAAAACTATACAGTTTCTCTGCTATTGAAGTGCAGATTATAGGGGTTAAGGCCATGTTAGGATTGGATTACGCTTTATAGCTGTATGTTATCCCCTGATTCATGAATCAGAAAGTACTTAAATTAAAGTGAACATTTGGGAGTCATCCCAGTATGTGGAAAATTAATCATTATTTGGTGGTAGATTATTAAACTCTCTATCTAAAGGGAGTCTGTCACAGAATCAGAAAAACAACTCTGTGGCAGATATGTACTAAAATGGGTGGACATCTTGCATATAGCATGTTTGCATGTAACATGTCAGTTGTTATATTGGGATTAACTTCAGCGGTGATGATTTAATGAAAGAAAATGCACATTTGTAGAAAATGAGTGTCAGATTAAAAACCTTTAAGTCTGAATTGAGTTACTGCCAGATTTTTACATTGCTTGTTATGCTAATTTTTACATTTCTGTCTTATATTAGTTTGTGTCTTCATTTTTACATAATACTATTTAACTAAAACTACATAGTTACTAAATATTTTAGAAGACCTATTTTGACTTCAGTAAAGCTAGCCTTAAAAACACAACTTTAAAATACTAAGGTATCTAAAAAATGCTCTAATTTAGATCGAGGCTTTCTGAAGGATATATTAGTCAAATTTTGAAGTAAAGCTCTAGATCTGATGGAATTCTAAGCTGCTACATGACTCTTCATTTGTCCTTAGGAGTACTCTATTTAGAAGGAAAAGAAGCTTTCAGCTCTATTCAGTCATTTTATCATTTGTACCTGAGCTTCATCAACACTGTTTGATCTCTCTACATTGCTGGGACCATAATTGGGAGTTCCATCATTTAAATACATTTTATTTCTCTAAGTTATCTCCTTTGGGTTGTCAGTTTGCTCTTCGGAAGCCCCATTGACATCTAGAGATAAGTCCTATCAGTCTTGGGCTATGGACAAATTCTGATTATGAAGGAGCCATCATTAGTGTATAGAGGAACTGAGTGAGGGGTTATTGCTAGGGATATATTTATTTGTTATGTTTCCAAAATCCAAAGGTAAATAAGACAGAGTTTGCAGTTTCTTATTTTCATGCTAGACAGATATTGGACTACACAGCTGTTTGCCTGGTTCCTCTTCTTCTCCTTCTAGGAGTCAAAGAGCCGGTGGTTTTACCCTCATTTACTTTCTGGAGCAGAGATGAATGCGAGAGGGAATTCTCACTCTCGAAGGATATTAGACTGGTCGGTTAAACTTAGTGGGTCTTTAATTCATCTCAGTTTATTTTCCACTTGTCAATTTCTCTTTTTTTCTTCCTCATTTATATATGCTTAAGTAGGTGAGTAGGCAGATTTCACTGGGTCTCTTTGCCATTTGCTTTTACTCAGGCTGCTAAACTTGCTACCACATGAATTGGAAACAGAAAATGATCAATATTCAGGCAAGTTCCATTCTTTTTTATTTTAATATATAGGAAAAACACATATTGCTTGGGATTTTTTTATATTTGGCATTGGATCAAAGAATACAAGAACTGAATGTCACTGCAAATTGAAGCAGAAAATGACCAGCACAAGTGTATCCAGTTCTTTTTAGTAATTCATACTGTCTGTACTGCTTGCCATTGGTGGCCATAAGAATTTTATGTAGAAATATATGACATATTTTATTCTTAGACCAGTTATAAATGTATAAATTTTATAAAGTGTTTCATAGTCTCACTTTTACCTGACTATAACAGTAAAATGTAAACAAATAATTCTACCTAAAATACCTGGTGTTTTAAGGAACGCAAGCCATTCTGATTTCCTATAAGGAGAAATCATATCATCCATCATTATAACAGAAGTACTCCTGCATTTCTACATGTGCCCCTCTAGGTAAAGAGTATAAATTAATTCACAGCAGCCCACATCTAACACTGACATTCCTCATACAGCTGAGACTTGCATATAGCCATCTGTTTTACATATGCATTTTTTTCTCAGTAATCTTTTGTGGATAGTCTCAAATAGAAAGTACATAAGTGCAAATGCCAACATGTATTTTTGTTAGTGGCACTGAATAGACTGATTAAGGTAGAAAAACAAATGTTCCTACTTTGATTTATCACTTCTGACATTAGCATGGACCATACTGCTCTCTGGGAAACAAAATGGTTGCACCTAAGGACAGTGATATAAACACTACTTTGATTATTTGAAACAAACCATTAGGCTTTGATGAAAGAACTATTACCATGGTGGATCCTGCACAGGGAGAGAGCGCTGGCAGATAATGGATGAGCAGTCTACAATTACTTGCTTAGAATTTAAAGAAGTCAAAGCTTAGTGCTTAGGAAGGAATAGACACATAAACTGACTTGAATTTTGAGTCAATTTATAAGTTGAAATTTTAGTGCTACCATATACTTAGTTGAAGCACTATTCTTTATATTTGATTAATGCAAATTATGAAACATACTGTGGTGATTGCATTTTCAATATTTTATTTTTGTTTATTTAAGAGAGAGAGTGAGAGTGAGAGTGAGAGTGAGAGTGAGAGAGAGAGAGAGAGAGAGAGAGAGAGAGAGAGAGAGAGAGAGAGAATGTGTCTACCAAGGCCTCCAACCACTGAAAATGAACTCCAGTCCCGTGCACCACCTAGTGCATCTGGCACACATGGGTCCTGGGGAATCAAACCTGGGTCCTTTGGCTTTGCAGGCAAGTGCCTTCACTGCTAAGCCATTTCTACAACCCTGATTGCATTTCTAAATTAAGATCATTCTATTACCACTTTCAAAAATAATTTCTTATACAGGGTTTTATTTATATGTATATGAAGACTAAAAGATGTTATCTTATTAAGCATTTAAACACACATTATTAAATCCAATTATGAATTAAGTACCTGTTTTTCTTCTGTGATAAATAGATGGATATGACATTTGATTTAAACTTATGTATAACATATAGCCTCAATCACCCAACTACCTAAGTTTCTCTGCAATATAGAAATTTAATTTAAAAGTTATAAATTAAGCTAACATAGTTAAGGTCCTAAGGAAGGTAATTCTTTTAATATTCACAAATTAATATATTATTGTAGAATAAATTTTAGGTTAGGCAATTTCATTCAACATTGAAAACAAAACTCCTGGACTTCAGAGTGCAGGACTTCAGTAAATGCATGTAAGCGGAGTGTGAGAATGGGAAAGGAACAGTGGATGTGGCAGTAGCCTTGATGAATGAGGACAGAGAAGACCATAGGTGAGTCTAGACTGAAGGAAGCCTTAAGAGATCAAAAGAGCTGAGAGCAAAAAGAAGGACAGTAGTATGGGTGGAGTGTGTATGTGTGTGTGTGGGGGGGGGGAGTCTTAACAGGGAACAGGATATAGCCCAACCCTTTGTTCTACATGATTGTTTTTCATGAACTTACTCTGAAACTTTATGACCCACCTCTGCAAAGAGAGCAATTTCAATATCAGTCATACTAAAATAATTTTATTTGTAGTTAACACCTCATGCTAATATTGCATGGTAAAATGCAGGTTTTATGATACACTGTATGGCTTATGGCTTTAAAAGTCTAAAGTTTAAAACAATGTATACAAACTTAATGATTTTTATTAATTCACATAACATTCTGATATAGATGGCATAGGTATAATGAGCTTCCTTGACCAGTAAAGAAATGGCAGTTTCACAGATGTTGAAGAATTTGCTTAAAGTCAAAAACTGTGGGATCTTATCAGTAGTTTCTGTCTCTCTGTCCCTTTCTGATGCAGTTCAGCACTTTTGAAAGATTGTGACTTCTCCTTTCTCAGGGTTCACATCTCCCACATAAAAGTCTAGCATAGAAACAAGTACAAAATAAGCCACATTATCTTCCTTTATTTTATTCTTACTGCATTTTGACCTTAGTTATTATACACATTTGACCCCAGAGAGGAAGGATGAGTCCATTCTGGGTACAGAACCTCTAACTGAGGTCCAGATTCTAAATCAGAGTGTACCAAAAAGATTATGAATTGCAGATAGCTTCAGGTGGATATTAAATGATTTAATGAAATAAATGCCAGCACTTTTATTAACATTGACTTCACACTGAAATTGGTCTGTAGTTCAGTTTGGAACACAAAAATAGAAGGAGACACTTGCCTTGATGAAGGTATTTTTTTAATTTAATCTACAACCAAAAATGAGAAACCCTGGTAACCCTAATCAGCTTCATGTTAGTGATTTTTTCCCCCTGTGCTTTTGTCACTACTTCCATTGGCATGCATAGTGTGAACTTTTATTATCAATGACATACATTAAATTATCAATGAATAAAGGACACTTTCTTATTGAAGTGACTCCAGTGTTTTTATAAACTTAATAAGGAGCATTCTATCAATGACCTTATTCTTTTGTGGAACTCTGACAATCTTTTGATGTGGTCCTCCACTCTCTTGCTCTTAGCTTTATTCTCAGGCTGGGATGCCACTTCTACTATTCGGGAATCATTTCCTGGTTGAGTGAATGTTTTCTCAGGGTTTGAACTTGGTGAACAACCGGAGGATGCCTGACCAATTAAGTTGCATGTTGATTTTGTTTTTAGCTAGCTTGGCATCAAAGGCTGTACTCTCCAAATTAATGAAGCCCATGTTGTAATGGTGAGTTTTCAGTTCCTGAGGCCAATATGTTACATAACAGGAGGTGATCTAGTTCAGAGAGTTGTAAATCAGTAGGCTACAGGTCCAGCCTTATCTACACCCCTGAAAACAATGATTACAGCATAACTTTATTAGAAATGGGCAAGTCGGGACTAATGAGTTCGGCTAAGCTGATATTTGTCCTAGAGTTTGCAATTAAAATTTAACTCCAGTCTATTGTATTTATTTACTTTTTTATTTTTATTTATTTTCCAATTTTAACATTTCACAGATGTACATAACGTATATTGGTCTTATTCCTCCCAAATTACCCTCTCTCATCTCTTTCGCTTCCCTTTGATATCCTTCCTCTTCCCTACTAACCCTCATCTTATTTTCATGCCTTTTTGTTAAACTCATTAAGTTAGGATTGTTTACATGATATTTTATTTATTTTTTATCAAAATCATTTCAGATTCACATTACAAAAGTGAGCCTATACTGGACATGATGACAAAAGCCACCTGTTATTCAAGTAATCTGGAGGTAGGAGGATTGGAAGTTCAGGTCACCTCCACTCTATAGTAAGTTACAGTCTGTACTAATGTTCTAGGTTGGGCTGTGTAGATTAAACCTGTCACCACCAACAACAAAGCCTAGTGTATTAATACACATGAGCAACATGACAATAATAATTGTATTGTCTTAAAAGGAATATGAATATTTCCTGCATACCTTGAGTGGATTTACCTGTGATTCATGTAGAAAATTTCAAGAACAGGGTTACAATTGCTTTCTATCTCTACTCATAGCTAGTGAGAGTTCATGCAGTTAGCCCTAGTTGAGCATTCTCTGAGGGCCTTCTTGGCCAGACACTCTTTTGTGTGCTGAAGACAAAATGGTAAATAAAAAATTGGTTTATATCCTTTGAAATATGCTATAAAATATGATTCCATGAGTACAAACATATATGCATATATAAATAAATAAGTAAAGTAGAATGTATTAAGTGTACTTTTTTACATATGGGGAGGCATATAGATAGCAGTCATAGTTATATGTAATAAAACATGTCTCCCCTCCCATACACAACTAAAGGGTGTTAGAAGCAAGGTACCAAAATCAACCTCAGAAAGTAGTTTCGGAATATGAGTGAAAGCAGGTTACATATGTTCTGGATGAGGTGATATCTAAACTTAATTTTATTGGATGACTGCAGCAGGGAACAGTATCCAAGAACACAGATTTGCCAATGAAATATAGTTTTGTTTAGCCTAGAAAAACCACAGAAGTTTGAAATAGAATAATGGAAGACAGTTCTTGAAAGGCATGAAAAATCCAGAACTAAGAAAATGTGTTTATTCCGTTTTTGAACTAATTCAAATTGGAAGAATTTAATGGAATATGAAGCTAGCATTCACCTGAAGAGCAACATGCCAAACAGAAACAATATTATGAAGGGAGATGATAATATTAACAAATGCCTTATACTGATATATTTATACTACACACAGACTTTTTTTGTTGCTATCAAATGTTTCTTTTACTATCAAATAGTCACACTGCCTTTCCCATATGTTTTGAGATTACACTTTTGAAGAATTAGCATTTGGAGCATGGATTGGTATGCCAAAGGCAGTAGACTCAGGGTGTTAATTCTTTCCATATTTTTCATTTTACATGTGCATGAATACAGCTGTTTGTGTTATTACCAGATGTCAGGGTAGAGGCTCCAGGAAGCTTTGCCATAGATCTACTGTTTCCCAGAGGTGAAATATTATAGTGTGAAATAACATTCCTGACATGTTAATTTAAGTTGTCTTTATGTTTTAGGCTTTTTAGGTGTTAATCAGAAAAACACAAGCACATAAATATATGCCCACCTGAAACTTGTCTATGATTACTCAGAGCAATATTACTTATAAGAGCTACATGTAGAAATAGTACAAATGCCTGTAAGCTTATGAATAAATTAAATGTGGTATATCCATACATTGAAGTATTGCTCAGTGTTATAAAGCATTTGAGAACTGACACATGCTATAACATAATAAACATAAAAGCTCAAGGACATTTTTCTAAGTCAAAGAAGTCAGACACAAAGACCACAGTCACATGGTTTAATTTATAGGAAGTGATCAGAAGGCCAAAATCTTAAAATAGAAGTGAATGTATATTATATGAATTATTCCTAAATAAAACTATGAAAAATGACATGCATTGGCCATAATGAATAAAGAAGTGAGTTAAATAATGCAAATCAACCAATGTACAGTGATTTATCCTTTAAAACATTTTAATTTAAAAAAAAGACACTAAATGTGTCGAGGACGGTGGCACATGCCTTTAATACCAGCACTTTCGAGGCAGAGGTAGGAGGATCACTGTGAGTTCAAGATCACCCTGAGACTACAATACAGGGCAGCTTGGACTAGAGTGAAACCCTACCTTGAAAAACAAAAACAAAAACAAACAAAAAAAATTGACACTAAATAAAAAGGCACTCTGAAAATGAAGTGAATCATTAATAATATATTAATACATACTTTAATTATTTCATTTAAATATTTTTTATCAATTTCAATAGAAAAAAATCATTATTAGCTCTCTTAACTTTCAAATCAATCAATTATGATTTTTCTCATGTCTTTCTCATATAAGTCTTTTTGATGTAAGATTTGGTAACTGGGACAACCTTTGAAGTTAGTACTATGTTTTCTTTTAATTACCATAATAAAATTTAAATAATAGTATTGAAATTCCCCTGTTTATAAAATATACAAATGTTGGTGTCTTTAGTTTTAAAATGCTCAAGGCAAAGTATTTATTTAGACAAAGGCTCAATTTTATTGACTTTTTAAAAGGAAAGCACAAATTCATTTTAAGGGCAAATTCCCACATTGTTTAAACTACTCCCTGGAAATAAGTAAGGAATTATATTAACCCTTTGATGGAGTAGTAATTGATATAATACCCGAGTGGCTTGGAAGATTCTTTTCTAAAAATGCTAAAAAGAAACAAATTACAGAAAGATATTATGGCCAAAAGAAAATCTCTGGTTCATGTGTACTAAAAACAATAACCAGCAAGTTTGTAATGACATTAGGCTTGACCAGGTCATTCTTTCCCTGCCTGCTTCCCTCTCTGCTTCTCACTCACTCACTTGTTTATTTCTCTTTCATTCTAAACATGCTCACTGAGTTGCCACATGCTTGATATGTATTATTCTTCCAGGAACAAGACTGTTTATTGGCATCATGCAATAAGTGTATGCTACTAATGTAAGAGTCACTTTGTAATTGACCATTTAGGGATTAGGAAAGATTTCCCTTCTTTTCCTTGAATGTAGCTTCTTAGCTTGTTTTGGGAAATGGGTATTGTTTTAGATTATTTGTCTCTACATATGCCTTACATTCATTGTTCCTTTTTAAAAATTTCGAATATAATCAGCTTTTAAAATATTTTATTTATTTGAGAGAGAGAAATAAAGAAAGAAAGAGAGAGAGTTAGAGAGAGAGACAGATAGAATGGATGCACCAGGGCCACTAGCCACTGAAAATGAGCTCTAGACACTCGTGGCACCTTATGCATCTAGCTTATATGGATATATGAATAATGGGGAATGACATCTGGGTCCTTAGGCTTAATAGGCAAGCACCTTAAATGCTACTGTATCTTTCCAGGCCATTATATGATTACTTTTAAAATGTGACAAAGAGGGCTGGAGAGATGGCTTAGTGGTTAAGCACTTGCCTGTGAAGCCTAAGGACCCCGGTTCGAGGCTCGGTTCCCCAGGTCCCACGTTAGCCAGATGCACAAGGGGGCGCACGCGTCTGGAGTTCGTTTGCAGAGGCTGGAAGCCCTGGCGCGCCCATTCTCTCTCTCCCTCTATCTGTCTTTCTTTCTGTGTCTGTCTCTCTCAGATAAATAAATAAATAAAAATTAAAAAAAAATGTGACAAAGAGTGCAGTGACAAGGAGAAGAATTTTGAGCTTTCCCATATAACAAAAATTAATTTATTTCTTTGTGGTATTCAATAAATAATTGGAATTTTCACAATGAATTTGGGCCAGCAGTTGATAAAAATATAGGTAAATCAGTGACCTTCTCTTTTGAGTGAGAGGAATTCATTTTACCAGTTGTGTAACATCTTTTTGCACTTAGCATAAGCCTCTAAATGAATAGCCTTTCAAACTTTTGTATCTTGCTTCTGTTTGATTATTGATGTAAAAATACCTTCATGTTGCCACTCAGCAGTGGTGAGTTTATCACTATGTTGCCATTACAAGAATTCTGCTTTTCTCAACTTTGTAATATCTAAGTTTGAAATACCTTTGAGGATAACAAAGAAACAAGAAAGTTTTATCTGGCATTGCTTTCTTTTAGCCCTGGGCTTAATGCTACCTCTCACTACCTGTGATGTAATATCTAAATGACTTTTTCAGCTTTTTAATATTTTAGATACAGGTTTGGCATCCAGGAGTATCTCATTATATGATAATTTTGATTGTAATGCCAGAAACAAAAAGAAATGTATTTCTCAGTGCGTCAGTGAAAAAGTTGAAATGAGTTAATCACTTGTCTTTATGAGGCCTTTCATTTCATAGCTTGATAACTCTCTGAAGTTCCATTGTCATTTTTTTTAGTATTATTATGTGCATGCATCTCGAAACTGGAGGATTAGCTAAGAAAAGAAATCTTTTTAATTTCCTATTTGAACACACTGACCTTTGCCTTTGTCTTAATAAATAGAATAATTCTGCTAAGTTTTAAGTGGAAACTAAAGATCAATATTTTGTTTTATATTTGGAGCCTGAGAAAAGGTATTTCAATAGTCATGTTGTTTTTGTTTATTATGCATACCTATAGAATAAGAATGAGTAAAGTAATGAATTATTAGTTTTCTTACTTAGGAACTCAGTGGTAATTTACATAAAATTATGGTAAGGCATGTTACTAGTTTTGTTGTGGCCCCAAATTATATTTTTAAACTATAGTCCTCCAAAGGCATATTTTCCAAAGATTTTAATATCCATAGAGTTATATGTTGAAGTAAGTGTAAATGCATTTTAACATATAACATTTTATTTTCAAATTATGATTGTATTTGTTTTCTGTTTCATAGAACCATTGAGTTAATAACAATAAAATCCAGGATTTTTCTTTTATTTTGCTACTCTACAATTTTTCCCTCTTTTCCTTTGAGATAACATACAACCCACATAAGGCTTGTGTGTATGGGTAGCCACCCTATTTTAAGCATACAGAATTTGACAAACCTTTATACCTGAATCTTCCCCTTGAATTCTGGTATCTTTGGAAGTGACAGGTTAATTTCAAATTCAGTTATGATTGAGCATATGCCACCTTTTCCATGCCTTATACAACTAAAATAGAGCTGTCTTTAGACAACAAGGAAACTGTTGCTCAATAAGAGCCTTTCCATACCCATTGTGTCTATTTGGAGGCACACAGTACATTAGCTATAATAAAATTGCTAAGTTTATGGAAGCCAATTGCAGTGGACTGTGAAGAGTGATCTTATTACATGTTTCCTTTACCTCACAAACATGGTACAGCGGAGTTGGAGGAAGTAAACACATGCTTCCTTTTATTTTCATTTTTTGTTCTACATGTAGTATAGTTACTCTACATAGTATTATCCAAGATGCAATTCTTATCTTTTGTGGGAAACTCTGTCCACTATAGAGGACATTCATTTTTTTTTTCTAATTACTGTATCAGTTAGTTTAATACATATACTAATAAATTACACTAAAATCATAAACATATTTTAAACATGATTAAGTTGACATTTTTATCTGTGCACCTGTGCATCCTATGCATATGTATATATGTATGTGTATGTATGTATCTATACAATTTTGTGTGTACAAATATAATCTTTCTGCTTTAAATTTAAGGAAGGAAACAAAGCAGATGTTGTTATTTGTTTGACAGTTACCAAAAGGGAAATATTAAGCAATCACTGAAGAAGCTGTTGGGGTCATAAAATCTGTATGAGGTCTGCATATAGTAGCAAAAACAGAAGAAAATATTTTATTTTATTCTTGAAACAGTAAAACCTATTTGAATAATTTCAGTGAATCACAAAATAAAATAAAATAACAGGCATTTCTATCTGACAGGTATATGCCAAGTATAAATTCATGACCGAACACTGCGAAGGAATAGGTTGCAGCCTAAAGAAAGAATATAAAGTTAACAGGTTGTATTTGTATTTAAATCATACAATGAACACGCTGAGAAGAGAGATTTTTGCCATCTTGTCAACATGCTTCCATCTTAGATGAGGGAACTGAGGCCTACAGAGAGGCCTTGTAAACAAAATGAAGAGGAAAGCCCTTTCAAATAGTGGAATCATGGGTAGAATTTTCCAGTATGTCATTTTCCAATTCTAGTGAAGTATAGGAAAGAAAAATGAACACTGTCATTAAAAGTTAATAAACACCACATTTATAGGTGGAGAAGTTGGTACACTCTCTTGAATGGCACCATTGCTCCATATCCTTTAAATAGGAGTTTGTAAGAGAAATACACCAAGCCTACACTTGAACTACAGTGGAACTAGTCCTATCTTTCTATTGCTGGGACCTCATGAACAGAATCTGCCACATAAAACAGCAACAGCTACCATATATTATTCTGGGTCTCTCTTGTTTTGGGATTTTGGTTTTAAATAGTTAAGTCTCGTGTGTGTGTGTGTGTGTGTGTGTGTGTGTTATTTGAGACCTGATTGATACTAAATAAGGAGAGAAGTTAGAAAGACCTTTCTTCTTCCCATGCTGGTAGCTTTTTAGAATTACTCAGTTTTGATTAGAATATTCTTCTACCCATGTTGGACAGATTTTAGATGACCATTGATAATTCTACCTTTTCTCTGAGGAAACCCCACTGCATTATAACCAATGACATGACATTTCTAATGCCCTTTCTACATGAGAATGTGTATTTATAATTTTAGGTTTCTGAACTGGTGATTTGTTTGTTGTTGTTGATCAATGTCTTTCCCAAAACTACACATCCAGGGACTGGCAATATTGATTACTTAGTAGAGTGTTTGCCTACCTTGTAGAACCACAAGCTCAGTCTCCAGCATCACATTACCTGGGTGTGGTAGTATGCACCTGGTTATACCACTATTGGAGATGAAGGTCATCTTTTGCTACATACTGAGTTCAAGGCACAGAATAGGATACATGAGACCCTCTTGAAAAATAAACATATTTATGCTTTAATTCATCATATACTGAGTTACAGTTTTTACTTATGGTTTAATGTATTAGTTGATAGCTACGCAAAGCAATATTAGATGAAGATTAAGACTTCAAAACTTCTTTGGGGAAAAGGCTCAGCTGCTAAGAGCACTTTCTGGTAAAACATGAGGGCCTCTTTTGCTAGAAGCCTCCATATTTGACTACAATCGACCTTTTCTCATGTCATTTTCGACATTCCATTCTACAATAATATGAGGGACCCTCCCACAAGCAACCAAGGGGGATATAGTAGCAAATCCTTTCCCAGAGACCCCCATCAGGCTACTGTAACATATCCTCAGCTAGTATGTGTGTTTTTATATATTCTTGATCTCCAAATGTTCTAGTTCCTTTAGAGCGAGATGTTATTGGCATACTTCAGCATTGTCCTGTAGTAATATGACATGGGACATGGATGCCATATAACCTTTTCTAGTAGCCCTAGTGAAATTCAAATGAGCAAGTAAAATTAATTTTGATCATATATTTGATTTTCTCAATGAACTAAAATAAAATTGCAACATATAATCAACCTAAACATATTAAATGGGAAGTGTTACATTGGAAGCCCTTAGTGTAGTATGGAGTTTATGCTTATAGAATACCATCCTAACACTACACAGAGATGCAGTTCAAGTGCTCAGGGGCTACATGAGGCAAATGGTTATTCATGGTGCTTCCCTGGTATGTTACAAGAATGACTATTTCCTAGAAGAGTGACCACAGTTTTCTATGAGAGCAATAAGCATTCAACACCTTTTGCCAACTGATAGACTACACTGGACTTAGACTTCTCAGTGTGTGGGGGTTGTATCAGTGGCAGATTGTCAGTGTGTCCTGGAAAGCACACTCTACCCAACTTGCTATCCTGCAGTAGCATATACAGACCATGAGTAACTGTGACTTTGCTAGGTACACTTCTCTAGTCCATGGTTTCTATTAACCAAAGATTCAACTGGTTGGACTAGTTGCCAGTGTCATCCCCAGCTTTAATATGATATTTTAGTTTTCTTTGAATCTTTTTGCCTCATATATTATAACTAACCTTATGATGAGAATAGGTTAAAAGAAAGAATAAAGGGCCAGAGGCCACTCAATATAATGATAGCCTCATGATTTCTCTCTTCTGTACCAAATAAATCCTGATTATATACTAATGTGCTCATATTAGTTTATTAATAAAATTAAGACAATATTAGGTTCAGTATGTGTGTTTATTTTGAGAATGATGGAAATGTTAACCTTCTGTTGTGTTGATACAGCATATAATTCTTAACTTCTTTATTAAATAGAGACTTTATATGGACACCTCATGTGTTGGTGCCATCATTTATCTTCTCTTTATCCCACTCCACTCAGGGTCATGCTTAGTGGGATTGCTGGCATTCATGATGGAGTTGTGGGTTATGAGTTGTGAGAGCAGCAGTTGCTCATTGTGAGGAGGGCCATGTCTCTGGATATTCCTTCCCACCCCCTGGCCCCTCTTCCACAAACTTCAGTATTATATCGTTTCATGGAAATTTGCTGATATCATTTGTTGAGTTTTACTCATGTGGGAAAATGTCAATCTGTTACCCCCCACCACCACAAAAACCTTGAAAATCACTCAAACCAGAGTTCTAAAAGTCAGTTAGTATATTTTATCACTATCTTCTTTAATACATTTTCAGTTATTTTGAATTTTCATATGCACAGTTGTCTTTCCTTCTATAAATGGCTATGGATGGTATTACTATCTGGTTGGAAATGTGTGATTTCACAGACTGTGTCAGTATGTGGGAAGAGCTTCCCCAGCTCATCCAGTGAAGAACCCATTATTTTAGGCAATGGTAATGATGACTAATATACATTGTGTGTTGAAACCTGACTCTCAGGTAGCTACTGCCCATTTTCTTTGCTTTTTATTTATCTTTTTTAGAGCTGCATGTATACTTTCAAACACACACCTAGAAAACAGTCTGTGGACGTTGTGACTTGGACAGACTTGCTCCAAGGAATATTTGGACATTAGCATAAAGGTTGCACATGTTACATAAAGTGTAATTAAAGAAGCTTTGATCCCCAAATGTCAACTAGCATGCTAAGTGTCATAACAAGGTGTCAAGCATCTGGTTTACAGTTAATTTGTAGTCATTAACTCCATATTGTTGACGTGACAGTATGTTAGCAAAGCGGGTTTGACAGTTGCATTTTGTTCTTGATTGACATCTACAGACCTCCCCACCCGTTTCGTTTACATTCCTGTTGAGGTTTTCTCAGTTTGCATTTTTGTTGCTTATTTTCTCCAAACTTATTAGTTGAAGTGCCAGTGAACTTTTAAAAGCATATTCTGTATCACCAAATCTTCATCTAGAATGTTCTCAATGTGTAAAGTGTTTAAAATTAAGAAAGGCATGTTGATCTTTCTTCAGAAACTAAAGATTTGTTCAAGGGACATTGGCAACACATCTTTTTTCCTGAAGCACAATTTCATAAATAACAAAATGTTACCATTATGGTGGCAATTATTGTACTCAGCACAGATTTCTTATACAGTTCCATTAATATTTTTCATTTTGCAAAGGTTCAGAAAATAGATAACTAAATATTCCAACATATTCTTAATTACATTGATTTAATCCAAAGAGTCCATTACAATCTAATTTCAGTCCTTTAATGTTTTAAAACTTTAGTTGAATTATATGTAACTTGTTTAATGTCAGGTTTTAACCACTGATATTAAAAGAATGCCATTGAAAATGTTCTGGGAAATATTTCACTCTTTATTATCATATAGTCTCTCATTAAACCAGGCCTCCATTCTCATATTCAAGGTACCACTTTAGTAAATTATATGGAAAATCAAGTACATCCTTATAATATGTTATTTGGTGTGTGAATTGAGACAAATAATTTATATTTGTTTATTTCCTTTAAGTTGGGCTGATTATACAGCTATGATAAATCAAATGCACTTGTACAATTCATCCACTTGTACAAAGTTATGGCAGCAACCACAAAGTTCATACATTAATTTTTTTATTAATTTTTCTTTTCACTCCCTATTTGAGAAACTAGACTTTCTATACATTCACCATGAAACTGCTAATGTAGAGTTTTAGATTTATATTTATGCCTTTTGAATTATTTTCTGTTACAAGAAAAGGTCACAATCAGTACTTAGAATGACAAAATTCACCATTTATTTCATTACTTGTGTTATTTTTTATCTTTTTAAAAACTACTTTTTATTTATTTGTAAGCAGAGAGATTTAGAGAGAAGAGAGAGAATGGACATGGCAGATGCATCTACCACTTTGTACATCTGGCCTTATGTAGGTATTGGGGAATCAAACCTGTGTTCTTAGGCATTGCATGCAAGCAATAACTGTTGAACAGTTTCTTCAGTCCAGTGTTAGCTCTTGCTTGCCAATAATTATTACAAGCATACAGCATCATAATAAAGAAGACTTCATTATGGCTGAAGACTTCAAGTCAGAATTTAAGCATTCTTTTTGTACCCATATGGATATATTATAATGGATGGTTATTTTCCTATATTTAAGATTGGACAATTTTATTGATCTGCAAAATCCAGTCACTGCACTAGATCACCTCCTATGACTCTACTAACATTCACATTTTTCCTTACGATGAAAAAAATAATCTAAAACTCATCTGCTTAAATGATGGTTGGATGTGCTTTGTGGATATTTGTCTGTTGAATATTGTAGGTGTTATTTTACTTGAAGATTCTGTGTTGTTGCTATCTTAGTCTGTTGGACTAAATGAGACTGGACTAGGCATAAGGCATCATGTTATATCTTGTTTCCCATGCTTTCCCAGTTGTACTACCTTTGAACAGGAAAAGGAAAGTTCTTATTCATAATGAAGAAAGGAAAATTCAGTGATGGAAAAATGGAAAATGAATGTACAAGAGTGGAACACATGGACTCAGCTATCAGAGGAATTGTGTGACCAAAGCTTATGTCTGAGCTCTTTAGAGTGATACACGTGTGTAGATCATGAGGCTGGTCAGATGATAAGACTTGGCATGTAACTTATCACATAGGGTCCTGAGTATCGAATAAAGATTATTTAATATTATATAACATGATTGTGGGTAAACTACGCAATTTCACTTATAAGAACTATAAAAAGGGTTCTGACAATTAGCTTAGTAAAATTAGGCTATTTCAAGTTCAGTTCATTCAAGGCTGCATCACTATACTGTTATTTAACATTTCAACTTAAGCATTAGTGGTGGATCATGTCCCAGCTTTTTAAACTGCTGGTTGAGACCCAATAATAAAACTTTTGTGATAACAAAAGGTTTCTGATCATTTAATTAGCAAATATAAATTATTCAAAATTAAATGTGAAATTAATCTGCGTTGTTTCTGGCTTTGTTTGCCTTTGTGGCCTTGTGTGACTTCACAACAGCCTCAGTTCTGAACACAGAATGTGCATGCACACTTTGCCCTGCATGCATTTTCTCACCACAGGACTCTAGTGAACCCTGCCTAAAACACCTTGACACAGACTATTATATATTATGAATTATGGTGTTTTTATTGCATATAAAAGGTTCTCTGCTATTGTAAAAACAGGAAGGTATAACTATGGAAAACAAAGACTTATTATTTTCCAACAATCATGTCTCAAATGAATATATACTTAGGTTATACTGTTAGAAAGTTTGATAAGAAAAATGCTATTTGAATTTATTATTTGAGTTTCATAAAGAAATCATTCTAAGATTTTTGACTTTTGACTAGAACATGATTTCCAATAATTCCTGAAACTATCCTTAACATTTTTCTGCCATTTTGTATTTATTTATTTTTATTTATTTTTTAAAGTTTTTTTGTTTTTATATTTATTTATTTGAGAGCAACAGAGAGAAAGAGAGAGAGAGAGAGAGAGAGAATGAAAGAGGCAGAGAGCGAGAAAGAATGGGCATGCCAGGGCTTCCAGCCACTGGAAACAAACTCCAGACGTGTGCGCCCCCTTGTGCATCTGGCTAACTTGGGTCCTGGGGAATCGAGCCTCAAACTGGGGCCCTTAGGCTTCACAGGCAAATGCTTAACCACTAAGCCATCTCTCCAGCCCCATTTTGTATTTATTACATATTTATATAATATGCTCTCAGCACTGATTATAATAATTTCAAAGTAATATCCAGTATTAAAAAATTTAGAAGTTGCTCTACGTTCTAGTATACCAAATATTTAGACAGGTTTGCATTTTTAAATTATTTAATAATTTTATTTATTTGCAAGGAGAGAAAAAGAGAGAGAGAGAGAGAGAGAGAGAGAGAGAGAGAGAGAGAGAGAGAAAAGAAATAGGTGCACCAGTGCCTCCTGTCACTGCAGTGGAAATGTAGACCCATATGCAACTTTGTACTTCTGGCTGTATGTATATATATATATATATATATATATATATATATACACATATATATATATGTATGTATGTATGTATATATAAAATATATACTGTGATTTTATATTCATTTTATATATAAAACATATATATACATATATATGGTTTTTATGAATGCAGAGGTCTTTGATTTTGTTTCATAATTACTGTTCTATGAATCATAGGGATGGATTTCCACAGTTCAGGCTCCTGTCCTTTGGTTTCCCTAAGAGAGCTGCTGGGGTGAGCCGGCCGGCACTTCAGCTTCACCCAGCAACTTTCTCTTGGGCTTCTTCTTCTGATCATCTTTCTTCCTTCATTTTAGAAAGCCAACTTTCCGGGCTGGAGAGATGGCTTAGCGGTTAAGCGCTTGCCTGTGAAGCCTAAGGACCCTGGTTCGAGGCTCGGTTCCCCAGGTCCCACGTTAGCCAGATGCACAAGGGGGCGCACGCATCTGGAGTTCGTTTGCAGAGGCTGGAAGCCCTGGCACACCCATTCTCTCTCTCTTCCTCTATCTGTCTTTCTCTCTGTGTCTGTCGCTCTCAAATAAATAAATAAATAATTTTAACAAAAAGAGAAAAAAAAAAAAGATAGAAAGCCAACTTGGCTTTTGGAGTGCTCAATATGCTCAATACACACATTAAACTCTCTTGGCAAGAACCTTGCCCTTAACTTATCTGTTTACAAGAATGACAACAGCATGTTGGGTAACATTGTAGTTCCTTCCAGTCTTGCCATGGTAACATTTGTGGTGTTTTTTTTCTGAACAGTACCCATTCCCTTGATGTCTACAATGTCACTTTGTTGTTGTTGTTGGTTTACATGTATGTGGCCAAAGAAACAATTCCATGTTTTGTAAAAGACCTAGAGAACATACACAGAATTCTCTCCTTTTGTGTTTGCTAATGTAGGGAATCACTGACAGCTGTCAGTCCTGATTTTATACATATACATATACATATACATATACATATACATATACATATACATATACATATACATATACATATACATATACATATACATATACATATACATATACATATACATATATATATATATTGTGTAAATATATGTATATACAATTTTATTTATATATTAGTTTGTAAAGTGTAAACAAATTGCTGCTTTATGCCTAATATTTAAATGTGCATATGTCTTGAGCTTAATCCATTTGAAAATGCCAATAAAGTATAAATCAGAGGTTACATAAGAATGGAAGCAGGTGTGGTGGTGCATGTCTTTAATCCCAGCACTCAGGAGGTAGAGGTAGCAGGTTGCTGTGAGTTTGAGGCCACTCTGAGACTAAATAGTAAATTCTAGATCAGCTTGGGCTAGAGTGACACCCTAGCTTGACAAACCAAAAAGGAAATCAAAAAAAATAAGACCTTTCTAATTCTTGAAATTATTATTAGGAATGTGAATGCAATTTGTATTAGTTGTAGGGAAATTAATTTTTACAAGTTAGTTTTTGAAAGATTTTACACATATGAGTGGAAAAATGACTAAGACTGAAGAAAAGGAAAACTTGGTTCATTCTTGTTTAATTTAAGAAGTGCTTAAGGTATGTTTTTAATATAAAAACATTGGCTTAAAAACTTGTAATAGCTTACCTAACAATTTATTGTTTCTAAAAATAGTGTTACAAATATTAACTTATTTCCTTTCCATATGTAAATTTTCATTATTGCATTTTATTGTGGTTTGGTAGATCAATACTTTTTGTGTTTTTTTTTTTTTTCTCTTGAGCAAGATAGCAGATAAGACATCAGAATTTCAAAACCAGAGAAAAATGGGTGTCTTCAAAAACCTGATGCTTGGGTGGGAGAGGTGGCATAGCAGTCAAGGCACTTGCCTGCAAAGCCTGAGGACAACTTTTAAGGCCCCATGTAAGCCAGGTTCACAGGTGATGCAAGTATGCAATGTGCTCACAAAGGACACACACGTCTGGAGTTTGATTACAGTGGCTGGAAGGCCTGACGGGCCGGGCCAATCCTCTCTCTCTCTCTATTTCTCTCACACATGCATGTGGGCTCTCACTTTCGCTCCCTCACATGACATAAAAGGATAGTCTGTGAGGCTTACCTCAAAAGAAAAGAAATAGCAAAACCTGATGCTTAAGATCCCTCACTAATGTTTTCACGAAATTTTTTTATGGGTTTATGGAGTTTGGTTAGATTAATGCATAGGTGTCAAAGGGCCAATAATTTAATCATAAACTACTAGTAAAGTAGTAGCTTATGGAAGAAATGCACCTTCTGAGATAGCTCTATTTTTCTGTTATTAGGTCATAATCTATGATGTAAAAATTGGATAAGTCACATCTGCTATTTAGAAGTTGTGTTATTTTTCAGGTGATACACTATTTCATGGGAACTTGGTTTTATTTTCAGTCTGATAGTGTTCTGATTTAGATTTCATTGCTGCAATGTCAGTTATACATTTTGTAGTTTTACATAACTAGTGATTAAAGTTATTCTTTTTTTTTTTTTTTTTTTTTTGGCAGGGGTGGTGCTCGAGGTAGGGTCTCATTCTAGCCCTGGCTGACCTGGAATTCACTATGTAGTCTCAGGGTGGCTTTGAACTCACAGGGATCCTCCTCCCTCTGCCTCCTGAGTGCTGGAATTAAAGGCTTGTGCCACCATGCCCAGCTTGGCTCTAAAGTTATTCTTGTGTTTGTTTTATCCTGTAATAATTTTGTGTGTTCTCTTGATAGGTTTTATTGTATCTATCCCAAATAAAGCATTAAATGTTTATATATTACATATTCAAACAATTATATATCAAATGTATTTGGACAAAATTAATAAATCAGGAAAAATCTAGTTTGTCAAATATATTCAGAAAGCTTGTTTAGGCATAGAATATTTGAGTTAGTGTGGAAGAGATAGGAATAAGTTCTCCTATTTATTTCAAAACAACATTTCTTAACTATCCACAAGATGTTATTCACAGTACCATTTTTTATTTCTTAGAATTTAACATGTAGCTTTTCCTATTGAGTTAGGACATCAGTAATCTATCATAATGAGAACAAGAGCCTTTGCAGATTATAGTATTTTGGAAATTAGCAACTAAGCAAAATATACAATTAAAGAACCAAGGACATCATAAAATGTACTGCATCATAAAACCTACTTGTTCATTTATTTTGACAAGTGTAGTTTAATTTAAGTTATTTATGTTACTGTGTACTTCACGAGTGACTGTAACATAGTACATTTTGCTGAAAATAATGAAGTGGAAGCTATATGAGCTTTTGGATATCATTGTGCTGAAAGATTAGAATAATCAGTTTATTTTCCTCAATCAATTTTTTACAGGAATCTTCATAGCATTTTCTCTTCCTATTCAGAATATACAACTTATTTGAGTCCATGGTATATCAGGATGATCTTTTATTACTTACACCTAAGTTAGGTTTCTTTGGGAAAGAAGCTCTTTCATAAAAGAAGCCATGTTAAAATAAACAACATTCCCCCAAATCCAATAATTCAATACTTTGTTATAGATCTTACTACTCAACTAAATTGCATTATTTTGTTAGATTCATAATTGCATATGTAAAAAAAGTATCTTGTTGAATGACTACCTTTGTTTTTGATTTTTCAAGTTAGGGTCTCACTCTAACCCAGGCTGACCTGGAATTCTCTCTGTAGTCTCAGGGTGGTCTTGAACTCACAGTGATCCTCTTACCTCTGCCTCCTGAGTGCTAGGATTAAAAGTGTGTGCAACCACTCCTGGCTCGAATGACTACATTTTAAGTAAAGTGTCAGAAAAAGAATTTTGCTTTGAATATTAGAAAAACATAAATTCAAATGATGCTTTCTTGTGTGCCATTTTCATTTTTTAAACTATAAATAGATTATTTTTTAAGAATGAGGATATTTTGTAAATACTTAATAACATTAAACACACACACACACACATATGCAGTACCCAATCTGGGATGTGACCCAGCAATAGAATCTTTGTATAGCTTCAGGAGTCACTGAGCACTAGAAAACAAAACGGAAGAATCTTCTACAATGCTTGTAACTTAATCCTCATTATATCAAGGTTGTCCTTTTATCCACAATTTTTACTCTGTGCACATTTGGAAACCAGCTATTTCAATGCTTGAGTGTGTAATTCAGTTCTCTTTTTCTTTCAGTGACACACCCACTACAATCACTACTATGGCGTACTTCAATATTAGAAAACTGTCCTTTCTGCACCACTTTGTTGCGCTGTTTCCCAAGTACACTGTATGTTAGAGAATTAATACTAAAAAAAAAAACAAACAAACTGTAATTAATTAAAGTGCGGGGGTTCTATCTGTTTCTTTCCCTCTTTAGCTTTCTAAAGCTGGGGTCTTCACATTAGTTAATACTTAATTATATTACCTCACCACATTTTATTCCTTACTGTTTGGTTTCTATACTCATATTTCTCATTAGTTTGGTGATGAAGATTATGTGTATATATATAATTTTAACACATATGTCTCATTTTAATGTTATTAAACAAGACTATGTATCATGTAGAAAGAAGACCGATTTGGTTTAGGAGTAAGAAATTGGTGTAATTATATTTGCAGCAGTAAATGACATTCATTTCTTTTCTTATTCTATTTATATTTTAAATTGGCTTTTTGATAAGTTTATATATTAGTGACACATTTCTTTTTAATTTCAAAAGTGTGTATGTTCAATAATGTTAAGAGATTCTTGGGGCTAGTAAGAGTGCTTGCTACACAAGTATGAGGATCAGCATTCACTCTCCAACCCCCTCTTTAGAACATTGGCATGGCTTCACATGCTTGTAAAGCACAGTACTAAGGGGATAGGAGACAGGAGAACCACTGGGAGTCCCTGGTCAGGCAGTGTAACTGAAAAACGGCAAGCACTAAGGTGAACGAGAGGCTTTTTTCCCCTCAAATCACACACCACAAACAACAACAACAAAAATATAGATATTGCTTCTTCCCAACATTTTCAGAATGAATGGAAACATTTATCACATCTGTTGTGTGTAATGTATGTTATGAATACTTCACCAGATAAAGGATTTTAACACAGTTATTATGAAGTACTGAACAAAGCTTTTGCAAATGTGTAACAAGCGTTCATTTTAGCCCACCTTATGAAAACACACTAAGCATAAAAATGGTCTACACTTTTGAGTATCCTTCAGAATTATAAAGATGTCAAGAAATCTAATTTGTATGCAACAGCTTCTTTGCCTGTGTTTGTGTTGGCTTTAACTAGCAGCCAGCTTTTAATTGTGAGGTTTTAAGTTCTGCAATTAAGATTTACCCTTTTGACTAAGGGGGTTGAGTGATAGTCCTGGTTCAGTTTAGGCAGTTGAGACAAATTATATTTAAAATAACACAAGGAGGCAGGGAGCATTTTCTGATACTGAGAAGGTCAGAGTATCTTAGTCACAATTTTTTTGAAAGTTTTACCTTAAATAACTAATGATTCTTCCTGCTGTATTGACTAAATCTCACTAAACAGATACAAGTAGGATGTCAAACTACCTTAACACATCAACTCCTTGTGAAAAAGGTGACCAAATGACCTTGAACAGAATAGGGAACATGATAGTGTATATCTTAGGATGTTAGATTAAAGTCACCTCTGTGAAGGACTCACAAATAGATTACATTAGTGCCTCTAAAGATGCTTATATTTCTCTTTTGATTACTTTTCTGTTTAGAAAAATAATGAAAATTCTTTGCAAGCTACTAGACAATTTGTTTAGAGCTTTGACCATAGCAAAAGTATAGTCTAAATTCTGCAGAGAAGATGTTTAATTGGATCAAGGAAGACCATAAAATGGATAATTCTGGTCAATAATGAAAGTGAGGTCACAAGAAACAAGTTTGTGCAATAACAACAGCAACAAAAATCTCTTGGAGACTTTTTAAATGAAGCATATTGAAGTAGGATTAAGAATGCGAAATAGAATTTAAATAAATTCCTAAAGAAAGATCTAGAGTTGTCTATGCAAAGTGGAAAGATAAGAATTCAGATACACAGCTGTATAAGAGCAAGCGACTTTAGACCTGCTTACTCTAGGCTGTCATGGAAGATTCCTTGGTCCTGGGTGGAAAGTGACATTGGATATGCAGCAATGGTAGGATCAGAACAAGACTGGGTCAGCATGCTAAGCAGGGGAGACACACGGATCTGAGTTGTGTCTTAGTTCCTAGTAAACACTCTGACAACATTGTTACAATTGATATTAACCTCAGGAAATTCATTCAGGATAAACTAACATGATCATCAAGGTTAGGAGCTAGGACTGGTTAGTTTTAATTTACCCAGGCATGTTCAGGGAGATGGAGAAAATGTGCAACATCTAAAAAAAATAGTTGATATTTTTGATACAAATGATGTTCTCAATGACTTGAATGGGAATGCAAATTATTATGTGTATTAATATAAAAATTTGTAAGGAATTTTAGAAAATTGTTGATTTTAGCATCTTTGTGATATAGTGGATGAACGTGCACTGTTAGTGCCAGCTGCCCAAGAATGCTACTTGCAAAGGGTATTAAAGCCTAAAATAAAATACTGTACTGTTTTTGGTTCTAAACTAGAACAAATTTAACTTTAATCTTAAATCACTCATTTATGTTTTCCCTGTGAATTTGTAAAGATGCATGAAGTTTCTCAATATGAATGTTAAATACCAGATGTTATTTTTATATACTTAGGGATATTTTTTCCTCTGGTGTTGCAATCTGTGATAAATACTGGCAGAATCTATAACATGAGAGGAGTGATGGAAGTGTGGATGACCTGGCAAACATGAGGTTCCACTGTCTATTTTAGTCTCACTGGAGTTATAGTTATGAACTATAAATATATCTGCAAATAATTTTTGTAATGTTTTCCATTATTATTGTTGGATACAAACCTATGGTTTTAAAGGAAGGTTATTCCTTTAACTTGAATAGTACTTTGTTGAGATAAGAATCATGATTTAACTGTTTTTTTTTTTTTTTTTTTTTCTGTAAAAGCAGGAACTTCCTTGGGCACAATGGCTAAGTTTCTCTTTTATGCCTTCCTTCTACCCAGGCCTTTAACCCACCTGCACCTTGGAGTTTCCAATGCCTCCATCAGCTTCCCCTGTGACTGGGAAGCCCATGATGACACTCCTTTTACATTTTCTACACTGCAATAGAAACTCTTTTCACTTTATATTTCACTTAGATTCATGAGCAGCTGATGAAAGGAATTAACTAGTTATAGCATGTTAAGAAAAAATACATTTTGGAGGGATTCCATCACTTTGGAACTAATTCAGATAAATCACCCTATTTATGATCATTTTTATGCCAGAGAAAGATGGTGATGCCAGAAAGAAGACTTGGGGACAGCTAGACCAAGATTAGATTAATAACACTGTGAGGTGATGGTGAGCTTTGAGAAATCTAATCAGGAAATTCTTCATAATCTGGTAACACTGCTTAGATTTAAATAATTTGATTTTGTTTAAAGTGACATAAACAAGATCTGACATATAATACATACTTATTGACTAAGTTTTCAATACTTAAGTATTTGTATTTAGAGCAATTACTACTGGCTGACTGCTCACAAGGCAAGCATCAAAACATAGAATAAAATATCTCTTAATCATTAAGAATGAAAAACAAAGTGTAAATCTTGCCAACTGTGAGGAATTTGTGTGAGAGAACTAAGTACAACTACCTTATCACAGTTTATAGTATCAATACAACCTGAGAAATAGACACATTACAATTCAGTGTTGTGATTGCAGAATGTCTAACAAATTCTACTTATGTCTCAGCAAAACCTGACCTTTCGTGCTAAAAGCCTGGTCAATTTAAAATAATCTAGGATGAAGCTTTTTGGAATTATCTAAAAATTATAATAAATATAAAAATTTAAAAGTATATCTCTCTAAAATTGTCCTTGATTATCCTTTGATGAAAAGTCCAATAACAAACAAAAAAAAAAAAAAACATAAAAGTTACATGGAAATAAAGTTGATATTCTTGCCACATTTCTTTTCCCAGACACGTTTAAGAACTGTGCACTTTGTGTCATTGTTCAAAGGAAGAGAAACCTCCTACTAGATATCTAGATATGAGTGAAATTTTCATTTAGTTAAGAAACAGACATGCATTTTCTTTTCTTTTTTTTTAAGAAACCTTTTTTTTTTTAATTTATTTGAGAGCGACAGAGAGAAGGAGGTAGAGAGAGAGAGAGAGACAGAGACAGAGAGAGAGGGAGAATGGCATGCCAGAGCTTCCAGCCTCTGTAAACGAACTCCAGATGTGTGGGCCCCCTTGTGCATCTGGCTAATGTGGGTCCTGGGGAATTGAGCCTCAAACCGGGGTCCTTAGGCTTCTTAGGTAAGCGCTTAACTGCTAAGCCATCTCTTCAGCCCCAGAAATGCATTTTCAAATGACTCTAATAGTAAGCCACAGAAATTTGGTTTGTTTCTATTCTGTATTTCTGACATTTACAAGGATGGATGACAAAGCAGAAATAAAATGCTATGTGTTTTCCTAAAAAAAAAAAAAAAAAAAAAAAAAAAACACGCAGCTGGTCTATTCAATTTTATTCCTACCAGCCATGACAGCAGCCTTTTTAAATATTGAAAGTGTGGATTCAAGCTTCTGTAAAACAGTTGCCACATAAATTTCCTTAACCACTATTAATTATATATGAAGTATCAGAAAATTATTCTGGTCTACTAAGGGTGCTTTGCATCATGCAGGAGCTAGCAAACCTGGAGTGCTTTGCATACACCAAAACCTCTCCGAGAATATGGTTGCATCACCCTGTGATTCAAAGAAGTAGGAATGTGACCTTCAAGACTCTACTGGTGCTGGTTCTCAGGGTCCATGATGATAAATGTATCCAAATTCAGACTGAAATATACTGATCTAGCCCTAAAGCATTCCAAAGTATCTTTCTCAGGTGACAAAAATACTGCATGACTTGTTTCGGTAGCCATGTAACTATTGAGCACTTGACGTTGTGCAAATATAAGTGAGGAAATTGATTTTAAATTTTATTATATTGTACTTTAATAAACACCTGTAGCTAGTGGAGCTATATCATGTCACAATGCTCTGTCACATAGATGGCACATCATGAATGCTAAGATGACAAAATGTTTCAAAAATAAAAGCTAAAACAAGGCTGGCAAGATGGCTCAGCAGTTAAGGAGTTTTCCTATGTAGCCTAAGGACCCAGGTTCAATTCCCTAGTATCCACATAAACCAGATGCAGAAGGTGGTGCATGAGTTTGGAGTTCATTTACAGTGACTAGAGGCCCTGGTGCCCTCATTCTCTCGCTCTCTTGCTCTCTCTCACTCTCTCAAATTAATTAATTAACTGTTTTAAAAACACTGAAATAATTTTAGCAAGAAGAAAGGGAAAGACCAGTAAGAGCTTGCAATGGAAGAGGAAGGGTTCTGGAAGTAGAAATTTCTACACGGCTTGAATTGCATTTTCACAGACAGTGCTTATCTATAATTGTATTCCAGATGGTGGGCACTATGAAGAAATCCAAGGCTTTGGAGAGTTCAGGCCATGCCATGTATTAGTTAGAATCAAAAACGAGGGTCCTGAAGGGAGAGGAGACGCCTTAGTGGATAAAAAAAAAAAAAAAAAAATTGACTCTCAAGATGCAAGATAGCAAACTAAACAACGGTGAGAGAGACCGGGCAGGGAGTATGAAGCAGTATGAGGAAGGGATAGAGGTGGGCCTTTATCATGGTTCATTCTCCCATACCTCCTGTTTCCAATAGTAACATGTGCAAATGCACATCGTCCTCTGCACACCTGTCGTCTTCTTACTTTAGTGCTGATTACATGTCATAGTGACAAATTAGCAAGGATCTGTTCCTACACACAGCTAAGCTTTGACAAATGTCTCAAAATCAACAGGCTCTGAGGTACCTGAATGGGTTTCAACAGAGAGTGTTGAGATGTAAGCCATGATTTTCAGGCCTAGCTACCTTGAGAGTGAGAGAAAAAGAGAAATATAAAGGAAATACAAACTTAACTTTTTGAACTAATTGTTATACTGATTATAAATGGTAGAAGAAAACCCAGCAAAAACTTTTCCAAAAAATAATGTCTACTAGACTTTTTTTGGGGGGTGGGGGTGTTGGGGTGGGGGTATGAGGAGTGGTCAGTGTGGCACTTCAGTCAAGGCTGACCTGTATCTTACCCTTGTAGCCCTGGGGCCCTTGACTAACCCCCAGAGAGCCCCTTACTTCAGTCTCCTGAGTTCTGGGATTAGCCACCATGCTGAGCTTCATGTCTACTGGTTTTGATGATTTGATTTTTTTAATGATCAATTTTGAATGATAACTTTTAAAGTATAATCTAAGTAGAAAACTTAAAATTTCAATGTGCATTTTATGAGTAAAGGGTATTTTTCCTCATGTATGGGAATTGTAATTTTTTTTAACATAAGAAATTGAATTTTTCAAATGTTTGAACTTGATGTGTTTTGTATATAAATTGACATGTGGAGCATGCTTTAGTTATAAATTTGTAGGTCTAAATTTAAATATTAAAGTAAAGAAGTAAAAATTTCCATTGTTTAGTAACTATCCTAGTTAAAACAGAAACATCAAAAATCTACATTACCACTTGTAAAGTGTTATCAAACAGTTAGAGGGGTGTTTGTTAAGAGCATGTTGAGTAATGAAGTTGCTAAACAGGATGGTAAAGCCCTACCATGAATCTTACACATCTTTAGCATATCAGAAATTGTACAAAGTTTCAACTTGTTCAAAAATGCTTTCAGATATTAAACTGGTATTTTAGTCCCATAAGCATCTTTCATTGATGTTACCCACATTTAAGGAACATTTCAAAATAGTATGTAAGAACCCAACCTTAAATGTGTCCAGACACTTTGAAAATTTACCCGCAAGTTATTATCATAAACAATTTTCATTTAATTAGAAAGCTTTATTTTTCATATGTTCCGGTTATAAAAACCTTTGGAGTCACAGGCTTTTAGTTTTACCAATCACTTGTTTTAACCTACACAATCAAATCATAAGATTTCTCTGAACATTTTCTGTTTATGCTTCACATCTTCTTTGGTTAATATACCTATGGATTGTAACACGCCTTAGCATTGCTACAATGTCTGTAGCCATTTCAGATTTTGCACATTCTTCTCATACTCTGAAAATGATGATATATGTTTATTTCTAATTAATTTGATATTATTGTTCACAAAACTGCAGCTCTCTTATGTCTTCTTGGTTTTGATCTGAACCTATTCACTTATTTAAAAATCTATATTTGGTAGCTTGTATCAGTGTAAAGAATAACTCTTTGCTTTTCCAGAGGTGAGAATGTGCACACATACTTTGTGTTTTGTTCAGAGATTTTTTTTTTAACTTTCATCTTAACACTGAACAATTTTCTATATCTTCGTCTTTCCTTCAGTAATTTAATTGCATCAGAAGAGATTAAATATTCTTTATTTGTATTAGCATGTAAATTACTAATGATTTCAATGATTATTTAACATATAATAGAAGAAAGGGTGTTAAATGGGCTCACAAATCCAATTGGACACTGCTTGGTACTCAGATACTGGTAGCTATATTTTTCAAAGTTCTTTTTGAGTTTGTGTTCATAGGCTAAATTTAAATCCATCTTGGAATATAAAGAAAAATAAAGGATGGTGAATATTTTCTAAAAAAGCAGACAATCTGAGAGGATTAAAATGCTTTAATCAGACAGCGAAAAAAAAAAAAAAAGGCTTTGGCCACTTGATTAGGGCTGATTTCCACCATCTGCTTATACTTACTGAGGATCTAGCCCTGACTGAACACTAATTTGTGCACTTCCTAGAAATTGAAATCTCTCAGCAAGCAAATTAACAAGAGCAGGGATTCAGCAATAATGGAGCGCCTCGGCTTTTGTTTCTCTCTGACAGATGGACAGGGTGCGCTCAAATTGAATTCAGCTTTAATTGCATTGTGCCATTTAAAATTTTATCTGCTCCACGGATTTTGTTTACAGGTTTCAGGATTCCAAACCTTTGGAAGTTTTTTTTTTTTTTTTTTTTTTTTTTTTTTTTTTTTTCTTTCTTTCTTTCCTTCTTCAGTGCTGGGTGAGATAAAGAATATTTAATTCTGTGTGACTAGGAGGTGTTCATTACAATTCCTTCCCTGAAAGGTGGCACATTAAGGAAAAGAATTATGTTTTAAAGTCTGGGGTAAATAGAAAACGATTCAAACTTTGAATGTGTTCAGATATCAGAAGCTCATAAATAAAAGTCATCAGAAATGTGCTGTTTCATATTTAACTAGGAAGGCAATTGGCCCTGTTTCAATTAAACCATTTCAAACTTTCCTTACCAGTACATAACTTAGCACTGTGAACTCTGGAATTCTAAAGTTTTTATAAGTGAATCATATTCTGAAATGACTTTGAGTTTCTGCTTGATTGACAGTGTTCAGATAGAACTGACTATATGAACTATACTTTTGAGCAGAGTTAGAAAATCCTAAATCACTTAGGCATGTCCTAAACAGTCCTGTGAATCTAACGCTGAAGATGCATTTGTTGCAAAATTGCTTGTCAATCTGCAAGCCTTTCCTCATAAATCTATGGCTTAGTAGGTACTAAACTCTGACATTTCTGGTTGCAAACAGAGATCCTGAAAGCTTGAGTAGACCATCATAAGATTTGATTTGCACCCTATTTAAGGGAAGATTGAAGACTTTCAGCTATTGAACATCTTGGCAGAACTGACCGAATTTGTTTTACATAAGGCAGATAGTATAGACTGAGGAAGATAGAGATGAGAGGCTTGCTTGGAGAAGAAGTTGTAGATTTTCTAAAGTCTAGAAAATTGTACTCTGTGGTTATTCATAAATTACATCTGCATACTATGTACAGAAAGACTTCCTTAAACTGCATAGTTTACATTTGCCTATTTTCAGTTTTATTCTATCATTAAACCTTCTACTTAAGACTAACATGTAAGTGGGTATTGGTAGTCTGGTGTCTGCATGCATGTTTCAAGAGGGGTCTTATATTAGTCATACTACTTAAAATGATTTAATAATAACAATATCTGATATTTCAAAAATAATACTACATTAGAAAATATTCTTCAAAAAGCATCTTCAGTGACAAAAACATTTCATCCAAATGAGTCATTTCATATTTTTCAGAGGTCTCATCTAAGTGAGCATTCAAAATCCATGATAAGAAATCGAGTGCAGATATGAACATCTTCACATGCAGAAATTATTTAATTTATAATTTTTAGTTTTCAAGGTTTTTTAAACAGAACTCAATAACAAAATAGAGAAACCTGATATATTAAATAAAGCATTTCTTCTTTTAAGACTTCCCAGATGTTTTACAAATTGCATTTGCTTATTTCAGTCTTTGTAGCACTCTAGTTAATGTTGACTTAGATTCTCAGGTTTCACCCAGCTTTACTTCCTAGCTGTTAGTGGAAGCGTCAGTGATATATTTTTACTCTTCTTCAGATGTTGCCCTTAACAAGGACTTGACTTGTACATGATACAGCACTTAAGATCTGACTGGACCTGGACCAGAACCTAGTGCGATGTTCTCACTTTAGAGATGAGTAAATCAAGACCCAGGGAGTTAAAAACCACTCCAGACTACCCTGGGAGTTATTAAAAGAGCAAGAATTAAATTTCAGGTCTCATGAATCTCTTATCTGTAAATTTCCTAGAAATAACTAAGAGTTCATGCCTCTGAACCTCCCACTCCTCAATAATTAGTGAAGTATTCACTATAAAAACAAACAGAAAAACCATCCCTAAATAATACTAATAAAAGAACAGGAAAGGTTTGGGAGATAGTCTGTGGGATAAATATACTTGTTCGTAATGCCTGCTGGCCTGGGGTCTGATTCTTCAGTACCCACATAAAGCCAGATGCACAATGTGGTGCATACATCTAGAATTCTTTTGCAGTGTCAAGAGGTCCCAATGTGGCCATATTCATTTTTTCTTTCTCTCAAACTCTCTCTCAAATAAATAAATAAATAATAAAAATAGAATAGGCATGCATACAAAACATGTGCAATCAACAATTTTCATCAGAAAACAAATAATGATTTGTCTTTGCCAAAATACAATCATGTTTCAATTCATACTACCTCTTATACCTAAGGTAAAACACATATTAGTAGATTTATAAATTTTGAATTTGGTCAATTTTCAAAAACATATGTCCAAATGTAGGCCAATCACCAGAGTGCCCAGTGACCCTTGTGTTCAGTTCTTGCCAACATGGTGTAGAAAGCCAGTATGTGATGTATGTCTTGAGTTTATAGTTTGGTACAATAATGTTGTTGCCCCATGTGGCAAGTGGTGTAAGCTATTGTAAAACTGTTTGTCTATGTGATTAAGACATTGCTGCAGTGTGCAGCACCAGCCAATTACTTTTTTAATTTAATTATAGTAGAAAATAGAGAATAGCATAATAGAAATTCTTGTCATAGGGAATATGTAAAATGTGAATTGAAGAGCCATGAACATTTCATGCATTGGCAGCCTGATTTGTTTTTATTTTCAACTTGTTATAAAGGCTGTGTTTATTCAACACCATAAAATAAGACATAGCGGCATTTAGTAATTACTTAGTTCTACATCAAAATAATTATATACAGTATGCACTTGTGATCCCTTCTGCTATGTATGAATGTAAAAATAAACACTCCGGGGCCTGAGTCAGTTTTTACTTT
Organism: Jaculus jaculus; assembly: GCF_020740685.1. Taxonomy (NCBI): domain Eukaryota; kingdom Metazoa; phylum Chordata; class Mammalia; order Rodentia; family Dipodidae; genus Jaculus; species Jaculus jaculus. The sequence goes on from NC_059104.1 coordinate 38,854,282, forward strand.
TAGACAGTGTAAATAAAGCTGAATCTTCAACTTTCAAATTAAAACTGATAACCTTGGGCATCCAAGGCTTTTATAAAGGAAGAGGGAAAACTTTAGCTTGCTTCAAAACAGGTTGTGTGTCTGCAATGCTTCTGGGACTAAAGAGATCAATTAAGTGTGTATAAACAAACAGTTGGAAAAAAGCTACTAAAACAACAGAGGAGAGAGCTCTCTATTGGGCTCCAGAGGCCTGGGGGAGCGAAGTTTCATTAACTGGATCTGAAGTCCTATGGCCTTCTATAAACAGGCATTAATTAAAGAATGTAAAAAATAAAGTTTCAGACCTTGCAATATGTTAATGATCATATGATTCAGGGCCCGGGAAGGAGAAGAGCACAGAGGTCATAAAATAAGCATGAAGCATTTAATATGAGTGCTTGGCAGGGATTTCTGCAAATTAGTTGGTTATTTGCTGGTCCAAAGCAAATTAAGGTGATTTTGCTTCACTTGCTAATTTTTTATGTGCATGCTTGGCAAAATGTTTTTCACAAATGGATGAAGGTTATTGTTAATGGCATAATGAGAAATATTAACATATTTAAATAAACCTGAAAAATCTGACATAGGACACAATCCTGCCATTTTTATCTAGCGCAGGTATTGGAATTATTTTAGCTACTAAAGATGTCTGTAAATAAAATTATGGAAAATACTCAAGTCATAATGCTTGACATTATGCAGGTACCTTAAAAACTTTATCTTCGATAGCATAGGGTTTTTGAAAACATTATTCACTAAATACAATAATGTGTGGATACATAAAATCTCTCTCTCTCTCTCTCTCTCTCTCTCTCTCTCTCTCTCTCTATATATATATATATATATATATATATATATATATATGCATATTTATTCACAACTCCCTTTAAAATTCAGCTGTTATGTTTCATTTGCTTAATAATAGAAAGGGGTAAGTAACAGGTAAAAAGCCTTTACCAAGATAAGGAAACACTTTAAGTTGATTACTTTTGAAAGTCTGTGTTTAGAGACCTGCAACCTTTCTTTCTTCCTTTACTCATCTTTACATAATTGCATTTCAGTTTTGACTAGCCTACATTATTCTTTCTTTATATATTCTGACTTGCTTTCCCTAAGGTTGATTCATTTTTAGCTGGGTACAAGAGTGCCATTTAAAAATTGGAGTAATCTTTCTGCAAAACTCTTAAAATGACGTAGGAACTGTCCTGTCACTTTAATGGCTGTGAAGTTGCACAGAAGTACTGAATTTGGCAACAGAGCCACACGGAGAAGGAGGTGCTGAAGTAGGATGCTACTATTGACATTGTTCTGTTACAGCAATTTTAGATGGACAAATTGCAGTTGAGAAAATTTCATGACTCGGTAAAATGAGCAATGATGACATCTGTGAATGGGGGTCTGTTCATATCTCTGCAGAGCCTTTAGGGAAATAAATATCTCGGAACATTCGGCGAAGTGAAGCTCACTCAATAAATCAATCTGACACAATAACACTTCTGGCACATGAGCCCTACTTCTCCTCAGCACCACCTACCCCTCTTGTTCCTGTGCTACCAAATGGTGTCTCCCTATAGGCCTCTAAATCAAATCACAGCACACAAATACAGTGAGAATTTATTGGGAATTGGTTTTGTTCGGCAAAAACATTACTTATTAGATGAACTGAAATGATAATAAATTTTGACCCTTTAAAGACTGAGCCAGTTCAAGCAATGTGTTGGTTGGTAGAAACATCTAGAATTATCTTATGGGTATCATCTTACTAAGAGCTGCATTAGGTTTTATTAAGATTGAATTTCTGGTTGTCAGCTTACTTTTTTCTTCACATGCAGTTTATCATCTGAAAATTATTTTCCTTTTTTAAACCCTTCGTTTTGAAATTGAGACATTTGTTAGTAATAAGAATGAGAGACAGAGAAACTATTAAACTTACTTTGGGTGAATACAAGATAAGAACAAGGTAGTTCAAGATAACATTATGCCACTAAACATATCTACCACAGTTAGTATAGTGATTAAACATAAGGCAGGAAGAAGAGATTGGGTGTTATTAACTTCTACAAAATTAGAACAACTATTGATCAAAATAGGAGCTGTGTATTGTATCTGTTGTTTATTGTGGTTCCTATGCTTGAAAACAAAATGAATGAAGAAATAGAATACTTAGTTGCTTAAAAGTGGAAAAATAATACCTGGCTTCTATTTTGTTATAAATTTATTTTAATGGAGATATAGCATAATGAGTGCATCAATAGGAGAAAATACCTAATTTTTGCATCTCTAAGTATCTGCAGATCTCCTGGGAAAATGAAACACTTTTCAACAAGACAAAATTTAATGGTAAATTTTATAATTGACTTTTTATATAACCTGTCCAGTTTACAAATTAGTACAATATATTGCTTGTCATATCTACAAAGTCTGTGAAAAGTCTCTCTGTGATTTTTATTCCTTATGTTATTTTAGGTGAATTATTAATTAGAGCTCTTATAATTATTTTGAAATATCATATATTTTCTGTGTGTTTACCTGCTAAGTGAGTCATGTTTTACAATAAATATGCCCTGGGAAATGTTGGAAATCTTTGTAGAGGGAATATTTGGAAGCTTAAATCATTAAGCTGAAACAGATTATGGCATTTCTGGAGGGAATTACTGATACTGAAGACATGGTAGTAGTTCAAAAGCTTTGTCACCAACCAAATTTGAAGTGACAGACATTATAATGTGTGTGTGTATGTTTGTGTGTGTGTGTGAAAAAATAAAGGAGTAATTTTTATAATGCTTGTGCTTTACCTACATCTAGCATTAATCAATAAGAAGTGATTCTTTTGTTTTTACCTAACTGAAAGGAAACCCAGATAACATTGTTCAGTTCTGTACCACATTCATGTACCAAATGGACCAGCACTGGGTATTATTATTGGAGACTTTTATCATAAAGAATGTAAACCTGAAAGTATTGAGGCAATTTTGAAATCACCTTATAGAATTTGAGAGGATAGTGATTATGAAATGTAAAAGTTAAAAAGGATTTCCTGAAATCAACTTGTCCACCAATATGACTGACATCCCAGAAAAAGAGTTGATTATTCTGCTTTTAAAACCCTTGAGGACCTAATAGGCCACAACCTTGCTGGAAAATTTGTGTGTCATAATGTACTTCAAAACATTTTCACAATGTCTAGCTTAATTCATTATTGTTACTCATTATTTATTCTGACTTCAATCACATGAGAAACTATATATACACTAAGTATTTACATTGGATTGCCCCTTCTACTAGTCTGGAGGGACAGATATTATGTAAACTCCATGTTAGCACTATAAGGTTGAAGTTGGAAGAGAGTTGATAGCTGGATCAAAGTTATGTGACATATAAGAGGCTTGGAAAGTAGATTTGATCCATTTTAAAGCTGATTTGTTTTTCACAATGGGACATGCTATTCTGATAACCATTTATTTCCACATGTCAGGCTTTATAATGGGCACACAAACAGGCAGATGCTACCAGTCCTTTACTTCATTTTTAGGAATTTGGCTCTGTATAAACTATTTTAGTAAACAAATGAGACTGATGTGGGATTATGATAGCTATCAGGTTTTCCACAGAGAGATTGAAGGCCTTAGAAGTTTGAAGTAGATCTAGGCTACATTGTACAAGTAGAAGACCCATGTAGAACAGAGCATCAAGAATATATTAGCCGGGCGTGGTGGCGCACGCCTTTAATCCCAGCACTCGGGAGGCAGAGGTAGGAGGGTCACTGTGAGTTCGAGGCCACCCTGATACTATATAGAGAATTCCAGGTCAGCCTGACCTAAAGTGAGACCCTACCTTGAAAAAACAAAAACAAACAAACAAAAAAAAGAATATAAACATGGGGCTGGTAAGATAGCTCAGTGCATAAAATGTTTGTCTTGCAAGCATCAGGATTTGAAATCATTCCCCAACAACAATCTAATAGCCCAGGTATGGTGGGTGCATGCCAGTTATTCCAATGCTGGAGAGGTAGAGACAATAAGATGCCTGGAACTTACTGGGAAGCCAGTCTCACTGAGTTGATGAGTTCTAGGCCAATGAGACTCTGTCTGAAAGCGATGAGTGGCATTGCTGATGATAAAATCTCAGGTTGTTCTTTGGCATCCACACTCACCAAAATGTTCACATGCATTCTATAAGCACATGTATGCCAATACACACATAACACACACTTATAAACATGCTATGCTTTGGGAGTATTGGAAAATTGTGATTGTAAATTGTATACAATTTAGATTCTATTGGGATGTTACAAATATGAATTCAGAGCTGGAAAGATTTCTTAGTGCTTAGGAGTACTTTCTGTGTTACCATGAAGGCACAAGGAGGCCTGAAAGATCACTGGGGTCTGATCCCCAGAACCAACATAAATAGCTGGCCATGGACATGTGTAATCCCAATCTCATAAAGAGCTGAAACCTGACAATTGCCAGAGATAGTGAAAAAAAGTGGCAAGCCAAAGGAACCATAAGCCACTTCTGATCATGTAAGAACAGGTGACAGAGCAATGGAACAGGACACTGTAAATCCAACTCCAGTCACTGCTGGACAGCGCATGATGCAATAGCGAGTGTGTTGTTACCAGGTCCCATACGCATCCATACACACATGCAAATGCACACACACGCAGACATAAGTGCATGTACATGCCACACCTTTCAAACACACAAGCATGAAAATGAATGTGAATTTAGTCCTATCCTCAAGTATTCTTTAAGTGCTTAGGCTCATTAGAGTCTTTTCTTAAATTATAAAAAACTTTTTAAAATGTGTTTATCATTTTTCTAGATACTTGGAGAAGCCAAGATAAAAAATATGTTTCTACATAAGGAATAAACTTTTCTGTAGTAAGTAATATTATGTTATTTCATAATTTTTTGTAACATAGTAATACAAATTTACTAGTTATTAATACAAAAATGTTTTATTGATTCATTGAAATTTTCTGTGTCCATGTTTATACTTTTAATATAGTGTATCCAAAACTATTACTTGCAAGATTTTAAACATAGTTAGGGTTATTTGGGGACACAGATCTTAAACATTAAAAAATGTGGTTCCTCTTTAATGCCTAAGTTTTTGTTCTGATTTTCTAGTTAAAATGATGGTGAGCTAAGACTTTGTACTTGAGTGTACATTCACAATTTTCAAATTAGCATAAGAAAGTCTATCTATAACAAAAAAAAAAAAAAGGTTGTTGCAGGCATGGTAGCCCATGCCTTTAATTCTAGCACTAAGAAGGCAGAGCTAGGAAGAGCACTGTGATTTCGAGGCCAGTCTGAGACGAAAGAGTGAATTCCAGGTTAGCCTCAGGTAGAACCAGATCCTGCCTCAAAAAGAAAAGATTGTTTGTTTATCATTTTGAGGGTAGTGAATAAATGAACCCATGCCACAGTGAAAGAACATTTTGATTTGACATAAGTGTAGGTACCATATCCATTGGCAATTCCTGGGTTTTGCAAAACCCCATTTTGTGCCCAAACATACACTTAGCTAGGTTCAGAAAGAGTGAGCTTGAAGATTTGGGGGATCTAGGTAAATGGACTGTAACTATAAAGGCCATGTTAGTAGGTTTTCATTTTGTCACCTCTAAGATGGAGCAATGGAGTGGACTGGCTGAGCTAATCACCTACGTTGCTATTATCAGGCTCTGGAACCAAAGAAAGTCACAGAACTTGAATACTTATTTTCCTCACTTATATAAGGGGGAAAACTAAGTAAAATGGGCTCTCACTAAAATAAGGACAGTAGCAGCTTCTAACTACTTTTCCAAATGTCTGTACCTTAACAAGGCCCTAAAAGTAATTAAAAAAAAAAAAAAAACCTGAATGAGAGTATAAACAACCAGATTGAAAAATCTCACCTTCCTGTTCATTAGCTATGTGACATTAAACTTTCTAAGCCTCATTTTTCTCAGAGTTGTGTAAGAACCACTGCAAGAAATCTCACAGGGCTAATCCTAATACAATAGATATTATCATTTCCCCACTTTACTAAGAGCAACAGGTTAGGATACTTGGATGGAGGGGTGCTGAGATGAGAGGGTGGTCAACTGGAAATTTAGTTTAGATTTTCTCTTCATCGGAAAGCTTCTGAAGAGCCATCCTTCAATTCTTTTTCTTTTTTATTGTTTCTTTATTTGAGAGATAAAGAGAAAGAAAGACATAAACAAACAAACAAAGAGGCAGATAGAATAGGTAAGCCAAGTCCTCTAGCCACTGCAAATGACTCCAGTCACTTGTAACACCTTGTGCATCTACCCGGCTTTATTGGGTACTGGGGAATGGAACCTAGGTCCTTTTTTTTTTTTTTAAATCAGGAAAGCACCTTAACTGTTAAGCCACCTCTCCAGCCACACTTTTTCTTGAGTTAAAATCCTTTCTTTATTAGTTCAGTTCTTCAGTGTGTCTTAATGCTACCCTTCTTAAAGAATCTAACCTCTTATTCTGTTTCTGCTTAAGGACACCCTATGTTCAGAATAAATGTACATATGCATTCTTGTGATTGCCACTATTTCAGTTAAACTATTAAAGCACATTTATTCAAATGAAGTGGACACTTTTTAATTGAAGAAGTTCAATACATAATATTACCATAAAGATCAAAAGCTGTTAAAAGCTCCAAAGAGCCCATTAGAATAAAGTTCGTATGGGGCTGGAGAGATGGCTTAGCAGTTAAGTGCTTGCCTGTGAAGCCTAAGGACCCCAGTTCGAGGCTCGATTCCCCAGGACCCACGTTAGCCAGATGCACAAGGGGGCGCACATGTCCGGAGTTCATTTGCAGTGGCTGGAAGTCCGGGCGTGTCCATTCTCTCTCTCTCTCTCTCTGCCTCTTTCTCTCTGTGTCATCCTCAAATAAATAAATAAATAAATAAATAAATAAATAAATAAATAAATATTTTTTTAAAAAAGAAAAATTTTCTTATGAAAAGAGCATTTAACAGCTGTAAGGTTTGTCTGTATGCTAGGCAAGCACTCTGACAATGAACTGTATCCTCAGACCATCTTACATTGTATATGCTATTCATCTTTGTAATTTATCCTACATTATCAAAAACTAAATGCGGACTGTGGAGATGACTTGTGGTTAAAGGTACTTGTTTGCAAAGCCTGGTGGTCCTGAGTTCAATTCCTCAGTATCCACATAAAGACATGCAAAAAAAAGCACTTGTATATTGAGTTTATTTGCTGAGGTAAGAGGTCTTGTGTGGCCATATTTTCACTCTGTCTCTTATCTCTCTGTCCCTTCTCCCTCTCAAATAGATAAAAATACTGAAGAGAAAGAAATAAAACTAAATGCATCTTTTGGGCTGGAGAGATGGCTTAGTGGTTAAGCGCTTGCCTGTGAAGCCTAAGGACCCCGGTTCGAGGCTCGGTTCCCCAGGTCCCACATTAGCCAGATGCACAAGGGGGTGCACGCATCTGGAGTTTGTTTGCAGAGGCTGGAAGCCCTGGCGCGCCCAATCTCTCTCTCTCCCTCTATCTGTCTTTCTCTCTGTATCTGTCGCTCTCAAATAAAAAAAAAAAAAAATTAAAAAAAAAAACTAAAACTAAATGCATCTTTTGCCATGGAGTAAAATTGCAACAATTAGTCACCATCATCAGAGTAAAGAGTAGTTCAAAATCACCTTTGTGTGATTTTGGTGTAAATTAAGTATCCAGGTGTGTGTGTGTGCTATGTTTCTTCTAAATACATAGTTACCCCTGTTCTTCTCTCAAGTATATTTCTTTCTATCTGTATCAAATTTTGGGGAACTGGAATGGAGCATAACATATCACCTATTCAAAGCAATTTACTGTGGATAGTATGTGTAGCTAATTGTACTGTGCTGGATTGTTCTGTTAACTGCTAAGAAATCTTAAGGTGATGCAAATAGTTTAATCTGGTAGAGAAGTAAATTCTATAGAACATTAATCTGTGAAGGAAACATAATTGAAAAGGGGGAAAGACATACATAGTCATGTGTCAAGTGATTGACATAGTTAGTTAATCTTGGTAGAAGTATTTCTCCATATAGTGAGGTAAGGTCTCACTTTAGCTTAGGCTGACCTGGAATTCACTGTGTAGTTTCAGGTCTTGAACTTATGTTGATCCTCATAACTCTGCCTCCCAAGTGCTGGGATTAAAGGCGTGCACCACCAAGCCTGGTAAATCAGTTGATTTTGAACAGTGGTCAAGACTAGAATGTTTTGATGTAAGTTTATTTTTCATCAAAATAACGTATCTAATTAAATTTATTTGGAGATCTTTTACTTACAATGCAATGGTTTCCCATTGTATTTAGGAAATAAATTATCAAGAAAAATAGTCATTCAGCTTTAGCCATGAGATAATGTTTGTCTACTATGTACAACTGCTGAGTGAGCAAAATAGCAAATGTATCATACAGGAAGCTTGCTCACATACTGAATGTCTTACAAGAAATTGTGGAGAGTTGACTTGAAGGCTCTGGATTAGAATGAAAGATGGTCACTGTAAGTCTACTGCAGATAGTTTTGGATTACATGTTGACACACATATATGTTATCTTGGGATATCTCTGGAGACCATCATCACATCAGGATGTTACTCAGTCATTCGCTTATTGATTACTTCCAGGAAAAGAAGGGGTCATTTGATGACCTAATAATCTGAGTCTGTTTGGCAGATTTTGTACTTCAAGGGTGTTCTATAAACTGTTTATAAATTTAGAGATAGTTGCTTTGATCTTGCCATGGAATAAAACAAGAACACCTACTAAATAGCAACTAAAGGTCCTTTTATCTTTCCTTCAAAGCAAGAAATAAAAAATAACCAATGCAAAGTAATGCTTTTCTTTTCCCTTAGATTTGGTTTTCCATGAACTCCTGGAAGTTCGTAACATCAGTTTGATTTGTTAATCTAATACTGGTCTTGCATGTATACTTTTTGGTTGTTTTCAATTCTTTAGTTAAGTTTTCACTTTTATGCACATAAACTTATCCAAAAAATCACATGCTTTTGCTCTGTAGAACACATTATTCAAAAAGATATTCTTCAAGCATGATGCCTTTACCCCCAAATAGGCATTAAACCTTCATATCCATGCATTATACCAAGTGTCAAAAAGTAAAATTGTAAGCCAATGTTATAAAAAGAGCTATCTTGACTTCTGTGTCTTTCTTTAGCTCCCAAATGATCATTTTCAGCCCAAAGGGAGTACTTTACAAGAGATCCCTTTGCTTCCAGCAGGACTTCTAGGGATGCTTCCATTAGAAAAGTACATACACGAAGCCAACTCATGCCGTGAAACACTAAAAGGTATATATAGATTTGACGGCAGCATTCATTTGTTTTTCTTTTGGACTGTAAGAAAAAAAAAGTCTGTTTCAAATCCTATTTGCCCCTTATCTCTGTTTGTTCAGTTGTTTTTAATATCACATACTGAAAGAATTTCAATAGCAGTTTCTCCATGAAGTCATTTGTTATCCTTCAGCAGGCTTTTGCCTACTGAATTGTAAAGCAGTTCTGACTATTTGCATCCTCCAGATGGAGCGGCGTATAAACACTCCCAGATATTTCTGGTAAGTATGAAAAAATATCTTATTTGTCCTTTCTGTGAATAAATAAGAGAATGTCAAATTTTATAGAGTAATAAATTTGTATGCCAGCACTGACATTGAGTCTCTCATGGCTTGCAATGTCACAGACCCTGAGAAACATTTTTTTTTTTTCTTTCAAATGAATACTAAGTCAAATAGAGGCTCAATAAAATCGAGAATTTGATTGCATTGTTTATGTCGGACCAATATTCTAATTCAGTTGCAATACACTCTGAGGAAATGTAATTTCCTTGCTTCTCGGGCATATTGCCCAACAATCACTCACATATACACGTTCTACACGTCAGAGAAATGTGCAGCAATGGGTGAACATACTTTTTTTATTATTTAGCAGTGCAGCAGCTGCTAGATTTAATTTAATTTTTATAATCTACTGTTTGAAACACAGAAAGAAGTGATAGTAAAAAGGCAACCTAGGTATCTATTTTTTTTTAAATATACAGTGTTTGATGTATGTGTATATCTTGAGTTGTGATAGACTCATAATGGTATTTTACACAGTATAAACTGATGCCTAGCAGTTCCAGCAAATATTTGCATACTTTTCCTATTTAGGATTAATTTTGTTTATTAGATTTAAACTTATTTTGCATGATGTAGGGTGTCAATATTCATCTTTAGTTAAATAGTGAACTTTGGGACTATCAGCTTGATTGGCGGTATAATACTGACTTTGCACTTGAAAAATTTCATAATACACTTTCCAGTTCTTTATAAATTTCTTCTATGCCCTAAAAAGTAAAGTTATACATAATATAAGTAAACAAAACTTTGTTATTTTGGGAAAACTTATTTTTGCTTACTTCATTCATGTGAAGAAATGGGCTGTTGTAAACTTAATACAGGTTGTTTACTTTTGTTCATATGGTGTATATCCTAGTCAGTAAAGTGCTGACCTTATAATAATATGAACTGTGGGCTGGAGGGCTGGCTTAGCTGTTAAGGTGCTTGCCTGCAAAGCCAAAGGACCCAAGTTCAATTCTGCAGGAACCATGTAAGCCAGATGCATAAAGTGGCACATGCATCTGGAGTTTGTATGCAGATACTTGAGGCTCTGGCATGCCCATTCTATTACTTTCTCACTCTCTCTGCCTCTTTCTGTCTGTTAAATAAATAAATAAATAAACAAATATAAAATATTCTTTTTAAAAAGAATAAGAACTTGAGTGCAATTCCTAGTACTCTTTAAAAAATACCAGAAATGATGCCCCCTGACTGCACTGCTATTGCTGGGAAGGGAAAGACAGGCAGATCCCTGGAGGCTCACTGGCTAGCCATTCTAGCTTTATTGGTTAGCTCCAGCCAAGTGAGAGGCCTCGTTTTAAAAACAAGTAAGTAGCATTCCTATTAATGACACCCAAATTTGTCCATTGGTATTCACATGCCCACACCTACACATATACATCTACATGTGTGCATGCATACACACATACAAAAGAAAAAATTATGTCTCATATAATATTTATTTTCTTTCACTTGTATAACTTAAACAGTACTTCAAATCATATTTGTCCACATAGATATAATTTTTAAAGAGTAAATTTCCTTAAGTGTTTATTTGAATCAATGTAAATTGGAAATAAACACATTTAAAATTAACTCTAACATTGGTCCAGAATGAATTTTCATTAGAGTCTGAATATAAAATATATTTAAGTTATTATAAAGTCATATCTTAATCCCTTTTGTAGAGTTATTTCATGAGAAAGATTAAAATTCCACTTTGATATGTTATAGTAAAACCTTTCTTTCTTTGTTTTTTGTTTGGTCTCACTGTGGTCCAGGCTGACCTGGAATTAACTATGTAGTCTCAGGGTGGCCTCGAACTCACGGCGATCCTCCTACCTCTGGGATTAAAGGCGTGCACCACCATGCCTGGCTTTGGTAAAACATTCTTCATACATATCTGTCTCAGAATCCTTGCTTTCTTGAATAGTAGCTCCATAAAATTAAAAGTAACAGTGTATTTTATGTTTATAAGCAGATAGAGAAAAATAGGTATATGCATGTACCTGAAGTATGCTGAATGGCATAGTATAGGCATATTTACATATTTGTTTTGTAAATTTAGAAATTATTGCTAAATATTAAATTATTTTATTCAAGTTATATGTGTAAATACAAATATTTATATATATATATATATGTGCATATTAACATATACTTCTATATTTGTTTATATATATAAACACACACAAAATCCATGACCAGAAACTATTTGCATTAGTCAAAAAGACATAGAGTCTATGTAGTTTAATAGAACCATCATGATTACATGATTAGAAAGAACATAAAGGCATCTCTTTCCAACCTCCTTGTTTTATAGATTGGTGAAATGGAAAACCTGAAATAAATTTCACATTCATGTGTTTTAAGATCCTAATATTTTTCTTCTAAACTGCTTCTTTGATTCTAGAGTCTTGTATTAGTTAATTTGGGAAAATCATTTATTTGTTCCTTTTTGCTATTGTGTTGGGGATTAAGTCTGTGCAGTCATGCAGGTTTAGCTACCTCTGTCACTGTGCTACCTGCCTGGCCCTGGAAAATCCACTCACAAAGCCCAACAGCCATTGTCACACACATTCACAGTTGCATAGGTACCTATGTATATGCACATGCGTGCACATATATCCACACATACATACTGCACAGACTATAAAAATGTGGTAACTTTGACAAAGAAGCACTAAATGCTAGTCACCACTGTGTTACTGTACTTCCAAAAATGGCTCAAAAGAAAAAAAGCAGTCTTATTTGAAGCTCCTCTCAGTTATTAAGTCTCCCAAACATTTATCGCTTGTTTATTGGCATGGGCCTCCCAGATTTCCTCTCCTTTTGTTCAGCTGTAGTGAATTTGGCATTAAAGGATGATATCCAATCCTTCCTTCCTTTATGGAGTTGTACCAAAGTCCATGAGAATTATACATGAAAATAAAGGATAAACTGTGTTCTTGAAGTACTCATTCAAGACTTTTGGACATATCTACTAGACTAAGTGCTGTCCCTGGAAAGAGTGGTCGTGCTAAAATTTAACATCCCGGAGAGAAGAGTTTCCAGCTGTTGGCCTGAGCTAAGGGTTGGGGGAAGAGGGGGACTGCTTTTATGACTGATGACTGTCCTCAGGAGGAGGGGATGTGAAGACATGCTCTGTCTCTCCAACCCATGGAGGGCTGAGCATGTTACAGGACACTGATTTGAGAAGGCTCATAACTTTAATGACTTCCTTTATCAGTTGTCATGACTCTAGGCTTTGAGACACCTAAAACCTAGGCAGGGACAAAGAGGAATATGTGTCTCTGGAGACCCAGAAACTATGATAGCATGGCTAAGATCACCTTTTTCAAAAGCTCACATTGATGAGAAGTCACTTGGGGTTTGTCACTCTAGCTAAACTCACACAGCTTGACTTCATTTACCAGCTGATTTTGGTTTTATTTTATTTTATTTTTTATATCATCTATTCCTTCAATCACTTGTAAGTCCCCTGTAATCTCTTTTTCATGTAAGCACACTGGAGGTTTTTTTTTTTTTTCCTTTTGTTTCCTGCCCCTGCATTATTTACTTTGATCTGCTGTGAGAAAATCCGAACGTGTGTTGTCCTAAATGCAAGCATCTCACCAACAAGATGTGAGGCCTTGTAGCTCTCATTGAAGAAAAGGCTCTGTGTGCAGACGCAGGTTTTGTTCCTTCTCTCTCCCTGGTGGGAGCCTTAATTGCATTTTCTCTCTCACAGTGGCTGGCTAAGGAGTGTCTGCCTTCCCTGCTGACGCTGAAGTTTTCAAGCTCTATTACTCTGTGACGGAGAAAATTCCTTGGTCCAGGGGAGAAAAGGGTCAGATTTTGTTTTTAAGTTTTTAAATAAGTATTGTCAATTTACCTCACACAATTAAAAAAAAAAAAAAAGCAACCTTTCTTTTTTCTCTCTGAAATACTTAAATAACATTTACCTAATAGTTTACAAAGAATCCACTTCTAAATATCATGAAGAGTCTCAGTGGTTAGACCTAATAATAATTAGTAAACAAAGTATCATTAGTTTGTGTCATTCCTTAACTACATTTACATGGCTAAAATACATGTTAAAAAGGGATGTCTTTGGAAGTAATATTAGCTGTTGAGATGAACCCAGTTTTCAGGTGCTATGGTGATCTTATATTATGAAGCTGTTTACATGAGCCTAGAAATAACATGGATTATTAGAGGTGAAATGAGTATTTTCATTTGCTTCTCCTCCAATAAAGTATATTTAAAGTGCTGACTTTGAAGTCCTGGCTGCCACTTCCATGTCTGCTTCCAGTGTCTGTATTTTTCATCCTGATGGGAGATGCAAGGTCATCCTAGCATCTGCTCAACACTTGCCATTTCAAAGTACCTTAAATATGGACGCAATATTGATCTACATCTCCAACAGTGCTTGTTTATCGTTTGGGGCTTAAAAGTTTTCTATATACATATACATAAGCTAATTGTGTTTTTAAAAAACCTATGTTATGTTATTTCAACTGAAATAGATGGAGGCTTGTATTTCACTGTGCAAGCCTTGTTTTATTCCTAAGGCTTACTTTTCAGCCTTGGGGTCTTTACTGTCTTTTCATGTTTTCCTTAGTTTTTCTTTCGAATTGTTATTTATTTATTTGTTGTTATTGTTGTGTGTGTGTTTGTGCGTGCGTGTGTGTGTGTGTGTGTGTGTGTGTGTGTGTGTGTGTAGTCCATGATTCCCATCCATTGCAAAGAAATACCTGGCTTTAGATGGATTGCTGGGAAATCGAACCACAGACCGACAAACTTTGCAATCAAGTGCCTTTAACCACTGAGCAATCTCTCCAGAACCCATGTCTTCCCTTGTTTAAGCTGTGTTCCTTATCTTTTTTCCCTTATAACTTTTCAGTATTCGTAATTGCCCCATTCCAGGCCATAGCTCACCATAATGTGTTAAGAATGGTATCCCCTAATGGTTTAATCTCCAGCTAAGTGTTGAGAAGGGCCCTGTCTAAGTAGCGAATGTGAATTTGGGATATGTACTTCTATAGACAGTACTAAAACAGGTGGTTGGAAGCAGTAAGGGGTTGGGTGACTGAGAAGAGAACAAGAAAGAAAACATGTAGGAGGAGGCTACATATGCTAAGAGAAGAAAGACAGTGGCAAGAAGTAAAAAATGCCCTTTTTTCTGGGAGTTGAAATGATGGGTTTTCCATCTAAACCTAACTCCCATTTGGAATCACTGGGCCCTCAGGCTTTATGAAAATCACGGAGCTGAGCCCAGTCAACATAGGGTATTCAGCTACATTAAAAGGCAGTGATGCAGCCAGCAGACAGAGTGAAAACATCCTGACCCAGGACTACAGAGGCCTTTAAGAATGAATGACATGAATATGCAGACAGATATGACCATTGCTGTATTGTGAGGCTTGTGTTTTGCTTTGTTTATTCAAACTGGGGAGCAGACCTCCTCAAAGGAAATCTAAGTATATAATGTATGCCTTTAATATATGGAATGTTGAGGTTACTTTAAAGAAAGTGAGTTTTAAGTTTTTGGCAATCATATTAAGTACAAACAGTATTTCCCTTTCTCTTCATTAAATGATTAACTAGCAAATGAGATAGCTCTCATATTTTTGTTCTAATTAGTGAAAATAAAATGAAATCAGATCATATGACAAAAGTAGAACAAGAGTTCCTAGTAATTAATTTATCATTGTATATTCTAAATTTGAGAACTTGGGTACTAATTGGACCTAATTTTTGGTTCAGAATTCTCATATTTTAGGACTGTCAAAGTTGAGAACAAGACACAAAGTCCAGTTATAGAATTCAAAGAATTCTACTACATATTTGATTTCCCCTGAATTCCCGTGTGTGTTTTCATAAACTTCTTAGACTGTCTCCTTTTTTTTAGTACTGGTCTTCACTTTGCTTATTTATTTCAGCCTAACAATTTTCAGTAGAGTTCCAACCCTGTTCCAGTGTCAGAACAACATATCTAGATAACTCAGCAAGTGGCTATTCTCTTTATCAGCATACATTATTCTGCTTGAAATTCTTTATGATGAAGGCTGGAAACCTGATTGTTATTTTTTTTTTTAAATAGGTCAAGAAATGGATCAGAAAATCTGCAGGGGATTTATCTCTGTCTCTGGTACTTCATAATGACAAAACTTTCCTTGGCTAATGAGCGTGTCTAGATGTATTCTAATATATAAAGAACAGGGTAGAAGAGGGCAGTGGACTTCTGAAAGAGCTGGTATAATTGCAGTGATTGAACTCCCAAGATTGGAAATAGTTGAAGAGACATAAAAAGTCATAGGTAAACCCAAGTGTCTTAATCCAAGCAAACTCTGCATTCTTCTCTGAGTGCATAATACCTACATGGACATAAATAAAAATTAGGCCATTTTTGCATACCAGGGCACAACCAAATTGAGGAAATTCCTGACAAAACTCTGATCTTTAAATTTCTTACATTCGTTATTTCCATTTTGGGGTATGTGTGGGGTGTTTTGTCTATAAGCACTGTAATTTGTCCTGCTTTTATTCTAGTCCTAATTTTAATAACTCAGTCAATTTTCTGTCCATCCATATATTGAAACTATTTTCTCAGCGGCTATGTAGAGCTGACATTGTCTTGCTTACAGAAAGAAGTTGTAGTGTTCAAACATCTTAAACATAAGAAATTGGAAATCAGGCACATTTACGTATACTATAGAAAGTACTTATTCAGGTACTTGACATTGCCACAACAAATCCAAGCATTATGCTGGAGGCTATATCACTTCTAAAATAAAAATTCAAATTCAACTATGCTGTTAACATTTTTTGTGACAGTAGTAGTGTTTCTATTGCCCTTAAATTTTTCTGGCCATAATAATATTTCTGTAGCCATTGAGCTACAAAATTACTTTAGGTAATATATACTTATATTCTAGCATAAGGTATTACTAAGTAAATACAGTAGAATCAATGTTATCCTGACATTGTTTTCATGCCTGTCCAAAAGAAAGATATTACTTATTAATATGACTTAAATTAGATTTTGTGTCTTCATGTTTTCTTACCCCAACTTTTTCAAGTGCCAGGTGCAACCATTCCTTAAGTCACTGAGCAACACCTAAGTAGGCCATAGGGTTTTGTATTTAAATTTTATTCACCCTTCATTACTTTCCATTTTAATATACTGTAACCCTCCATTCTCCTGTGTTCTTTGTACGGTAGGTCATGCTCCTGGGAGACAGTAGGTCCATTCTGCTGTTATCTTTCTGTGCTGTTCATCTGGCAAAACCTCTGGGCTATATTCCCTTCGTATCTCCATTCTAGGTTACTATTTTCTGAATTGATTCTATCCTTGGATAGTAATAGTTCATCTTTCCTCTTTGGAATTCCTGTCTCTCTTTTAACAGGTAAATACAAGCAGAAGTCCTGATCTTGTTTATACATGTAGCAATACATTTACTTACGTAAGGACTGTGTATATTTCATCTCTTGCTCTGTAGAAACATCTTTTTTCCTTGGGGGGCACATTTGAGATGGGGTTTCACTCTCGCTCAGGGTTAGCTGGAGTTCACTATGTTGTCTTAGGGTGGCCTTGAACTCACAGTCATCTTCCTACCTCAGCCTGTCAAGTGCTGGGATGAAAGGCGTGCACTACCGCTCCCGGCCTGCAGGCACATTCATGCTGTGTGTTGTGTTATCATTGTTTTGTTGATTTTTCAGTTAGCATTCAAAATAATAATAATTTTGTCTGAAATTTAAGGAGTCAATGGTATTTTTTATGTGTTAGGGGCACAATTTGTAGAGCCTAGTTAATAAATTGTGGTTTATTGAGTAAGAATTATAGTGAATCTAAGCACGGAAGATTGTATGAACTGATCTTCAAACTTAAAAACAAACAAACAAACAAACAAACAAAAACTTATACAGGCTTGAAATGAGGGCTCAATGGTTAAAGACAGGTGCTTGCAAAGCCTGACAGCCTGAATTCATTTCCCTAGTACTTATGTAAATCCAGATGTACAAAGTGGGGCGTACATCTGTAGCTCATTTGCTCTGGCAAGTGGTTCTGGAATGTCTATCCTCCCTTTCTCTCCCTTTCACTTCTGCTCTACCTCTCTTTTTCTCTCTGTCTTTCTCTCCTTGCAAAGAAGTAAATAGCAAAAGAATTTAAAATATTCCAAGGTATATAAATCTTTTTTTTTTTAAATTTAATTTATTAGTTTTCTTTTCAGCAAATACAGGTAGTTTGGTGCCATTGTTTAGGCTTATCCATGATCTACCCCCTCCCATTGGACCCTACTTGTTGATGTAAATGGGTTGTGCATTGTGGAGTTAGCCCACAGTTATTGGTACAATAAATGTCTCTGCATATCATGACCCAACATGTGACTCTGACATTCTTTCCGCCCCCTCTTCCACAAAATTTCCCTGAGCCATGTTGGGTTCATTTTTGGTTTGCTTCAGTGCTGAGGTGTTGGGGGCCTCTGAGGCTCTGGCTCTCTGATTTGGTAGGAGTTGATTTTTCTGTGTTGGTCTCCTTCCCCTTTGTTCTGGTATCTGGTTCATCAGGAAAACAACACTCTTGCTTGTTTCGCCAATTGTCCTTAGTTTCAGTAAGCCCCTTTTGAGGCATGTTGGGGCAGCTCTCTCCTTAGGATCTGCATCTATCTGAAAAAGAGAAGCAGATTCTCCAACGAAGAGTAAGTTAGCACCCGGAAAATTGAGATAACAATTACTTTTTTGATAGAGAATTCGATAGGTGTAGGCCCTCTTGTACCCCATGATTGATGGTAGCTTGATATTGGAGAGTGGGCTTATGTTTGGGTATGGTTCTGAGGTATATAAATCTTTTGCTTAGTCTGTGTAAAAGTCTACCAATTTGGGGGCTGGACAAAAAGACTTAGTGGTTAAGGTGCTTTCCTGCAAAGCCTAATGGCTGGATTTCAATTCCTCATTACCTACATAAAGCCAGATACACCAAGTGGCACATGCACCTGGAGTTCCTTTGTAGTGCCTGGAGGCCCTGGTGTGACAGTTCTCTCTCTTTCTCTGTCTTCTCTCTATCTCTCCCTAACTGCAAATAAATTGAAAAAAAAAAATTAAAAACTACCAATTTTTATGTTGCAGATACATGTTTCTTTTCAGTCTAGATGGATTTTTTTAAATCCTGTGAATTAGGTATGATATTTAAAATGAAGACATCAAAGGAAATTCATGATTCCTACATTGTGTAAGAATTCTAAAACTCAGTCCTGGCAACAGTTGACCAGTGATAACTAGTTGCTAATTCATTTTTATGATACTTACGTAAAGATTCACAGAGCACTCCACAGATTACTTCACCCCAGCATTATTACGGTATAAGGAACAAAGTGAAAATATAGTCCACCTTTCTCGTTTGCAATGTATAAATTCAAAAAAGTTTTCACAGTAATCATGTTATATTCATTGTGTATATAGAACATCATTTTATTGGTTTTTCTTAGTTTGCTTTAATTTTGTTTTATTAACAGTAGGTATAAAATTAAAACATACTAAAATTATTTTTCAATATTTTATTTATTTATTTATTTACTCTCAGGCAAGTTGAACAAAAACAGCAACAAGATTTTTATTTTACTGAAGAAATAGTAAGAGTGAGGATAAGAAAATGATAACCAGATTTTTTTCTCCTTTTCTCAATAAGAACAAGTTTATTCATCAATGAATTTTCAAAAGATTTCCAGGATGGATATTTAATTATATTTACTTGTGGCAAGTTGTAAGCAATACTCACTATTCTTTTTGCCATCCTTTGTTCTTCGTTATATTCTCTGTGTTTTCTATTGATGTGTTTTGTGTTATTGATAAAATATTTTATTTAATCTGAAATATGTTAAGTGCTTTAGAATCCCTTGAAAGATACATGATAGCACCAGTGTAAAAACATTTTAGCTTCTTAGCTACTTCCTCTTTTTGTGATTGCATGTAAATTAGTACACATAGCCCCCAAAAGAAATTGTTGTGCAGCAATGATGAACCTCTCTCAGTTCTCTCAACTTACCAAACTCATTCAGACTTCTGGGTCTTTGTGTATGGTATGTATGGTTATTATCTGGAAGTCTCCCTCCTTCTGTGCTGGTCTGATTCCTATTCAGGTCACAGTTTAGCTGTCACAACCTCCATTCATCTTTCTCTGACTCTTCTCCCCCAGGCTGGGTTAAGAATAGACTATGTAATGTTTTATGATTTACAGATTCTTTTAGCATATACCATCCCATTTGATCCTCATTAGCTTCATCCATTCACTGACTCATTCACAGAACTTTTGTAAAGCACCCACTCTGGCCCAAGCATTAACATGAGAGGATAGGTTTCCATGAACACAGTAAAGAGTTCCTGTTCCCAGGTAGCTTACAGCCGACTTGAGCTTTTCAGTGGCCTAGGTTGTATGCACAATACTGTGCAGAAATCACCCAATTGTTTTATGCAGTGCCTCAGTAGTTACTTTTTGGGAGACAAAAAGTATGAGAGCCAGAGAAGCCAACATGTATTATTCAAAGTCTATTTTTTCTTGTTAAATTTCCATATCCGGCTTCCTAAGTGGTGATTTCAAAACTGTATATCTAATTCTTTCAAATGTTTCAGTGTGAGTAAAATCAAAGTTCTATATAGTCTAAAAGTCAAATTGTAAACTTTTTATTACTTTTACATGTATAGGTATTTCCATTTTTATGTTAAACACTTAAAATTTCATACACCCTTATTCTAAGAAAGTCTGACTTAGATGTGACAGAAGAAAAGGCATTAAGATCTTATAAGTTGGCACCTTAAGCTTGTTGAAAGGTATGATATTCCTCTTTTCTTAAATGTGTTTATTTGAAGTACCAAAATGAAAATATATGACTTCTCTTTCTGACATCTGCCATTTAAATGTAATCATTTAATAAATAAAAGACACATTATTAGATGGAAGTTCCTCCTAGGATTAATAACCCTGTGTGGTATAGTGGAGAAATTTTACTTTTCAAAGTTTATCATTTTTTGGAAATTTTATTCTTAAAATGAAAATGATAAACCTATATATATATATTGGGAGTGTGTGTGTGTGTGTGTGTGTGTGTGTGTGTGTGTGTCAATCTATATCATAAACAATATATTTAGGAGATACAATTTCTACCTAGTGGGAAATACTTCACTAATTCAAACTTGTATTACCCAATGCCATTTCTATTATATATATATTTTAGAACAAAGACAAAAATCTTGAGATTTTAGCATGCCACATTATAATGCATATTTTATGCTTTTTCTTTTCCTGAAAGTGGAGGAATATAGATAATATCCTAAAGGCATAATCTATAGGAAGTTAACTAACCACTGATCGTTCTCATTGGTCACTGATGAGAAATTTGACAACATAAATCAGCATTTGTCCTTTGAAACAATTATTGTTAATCTTAGTGTTTTGTGTGAATAATGATAATGTGTGTGCATGGGGCAGGTACATAAGCAATGGCTTGTGCAGGTAGGTTCAAGGACAATCTGGAGTGCAGATCTTCACCTTCTGCCTTGTTTGAAGCAAACTATTACATTGTCTAGGGTAACTGGCTGAAAAGTTGCTGGAAGATTCTTTCATCTTGACCTCCGAGGTTGACACAGGAGGACTGAGATTCCAGACACACACGTGCTACTGCTTTTGCCCTTATGGAGGTTCTGCAGATCTAAACTCAGGTCCTAAGCCTTGTGCAGCAAGTGTTTTACCCACTGAACCTTCCAACCAGACCTCAAGTTTGGTCTTTTAACATTTTCTTTATGGTCAAAGAGACAGTAAACAGACCCAGAGAGAAAAACATCCATGCTTTCCCTTATCTGTGAATCCAAATTTTTAATGTTTGTATTTATGTAAGTAAGTTTAAATAAAAGTATAAACTGGCTCTATAGCAAGAAAGGAGACCACAGGACAAGAACCAGAGATTATGAGAAGGGGCAGGAAGGACACCCTAACTATTTAGCAGGAGTGCAGGAGTGCAGGGTGGAGGCTGTGTTGGTGTGGGCACAAGATGGGAGAAAGGGAAGAAGGGGAAACACAAACAATATTTGGTTGAAAAACACCATAATGAAACCCAGTATTTTATTATTAATTTTTTGTATTTTAGAGAGAGTGAGCAAGAGAGGGAGAGACAGAGACAGTGAGAGAGAGAGAGAGAGAGAGAGAGAGAGAGAGAGAGAGAACTGGTGCACCAGGGCCTCAGCCACTACAATTAAACTCCAGATACATGTGCCACCTAGTTGGCATGTGTGACCCTGTGCTTACCTCACCTTTGTGCATGTAGCTCAAGCAGTATATTGAGAGTAGAACATGGGTCCTTAGGCTTTGCAAGCAAGCATCTTAACCACTAAGCCATCTCTCCATCCCAAGCCTAATTTTTTAAGCTATTAAAAATATTAGTTACAAAAGGAAAAAAAATATACGTAAAATATATATCTTAAAATAAGTAATTGCATGTGAGGTCTACAGCAATCTAAGTATCAAAATATAAGAAAGTTAATTAATTGTGAGAAGTTTTCATTTAGGGCTGGAGCAACTCATCTGTTAATTGCATTTGTTTGCAAAGCCTGATGGTCTGGGCTCGATTCTCCCATACCACCATAAAGTCAGATGCATAAAGAGGCACACGCATCTGGAGTTGATTTGCTGTGGTCAGGGTCCCTGGTACACCCATATTCTCTCTTGTTCATAAACAAACAAACAAATTTACTTTCTAATACTGACTAAATATTGTTAGCTGAATTATTTAATCTGTTGGCAAAACAAACTTAATTTGTAAATTGAGATTATGTACATGACCTATTATGTCTAGACCAATTCTAAAAGTTTAATTTTCTGTTATGAAACCAATAATTTATATATGCTAAAAAGTGTTGGGAATAGTGGGGCTACTATACACAAAAGCTAAAAAAAAAACCTGGTGGAGGTAGTGAATATTCCATAGTAATTCTGTCTTTATGATTGTGTAAATTTTCACATAAATTGCTATAAGTGGAATATAGTTGTGTAATTAGAAATTCTTCTTTATTCACCCTCAATTTTCTAGAAAAGGGGCAATTCTACCACTACAATTTATACTTTACAAAGTACCATGAACATTTGAAAAATATTTTATCTGTTGTATAGATATATAATATTGTCCCATTTCTCCAAAGAGGAAACTGATATCCACTTTTGAAGTTACAAAACACCTCTCTGGAGACTGTTGCAAGCTTTGATTGTCAGTCTCTGAACTTCATGTCTCTTCATTACACTGTATTGTCTCCATGAGCAGGTGACAATAGTCCCTGAAGAAATATACCTGAAAAATAACAAGTAGGACACTGCCATAACCCAAGGACACAGGCAGTCAACTAGGATAGATTAAAAAAAAAAATCAAGGAAAGTAGAGAGAATAGATAGTATAACCTTGGTGGACTGCTAAGCTAGAAAATCACAGATTGACCTCAAGAATTTCATGATACTCAGTACATTTTTCCTTCATACAGGAGTCATCTGACACTTCAAACAGAGTTCTGGTGAGGAGTGATGTGGAATGAACAAGAGTTATAGATCAAATTAGATTAGAAATTATTCATCTGGAGGTTAGGAAAAAAAGGAAGACTTAGTAAGGTTCCCAATGAGTCACAAAATTAAAACAATGTGATTTGGAGTACAAGAGATGTCAACTTTTCAGTCTGAATAATCAACATTTAAGCTTTAATTTTGTTTAAAAATGAAATGACATGAAAGACTATGTATTAAGTTATTCTCAAAAAATGAAAAGGGGGCTGGAGAGATGGCTTAGTGGTTAAGCGCTTGCCTGTGAAGCCTACGGACTCCGGTTCGAGGCTCTGTTCTCCAGGTCCCACGTTAGCCAGATGCACAAGGGGGCGCACACGTCTGGAGTTCGTTTGCAGAGGTTGGAAGCCCTGGCGAGCCCATTCTTTCTCTCTCCCTCTATCTGTCTTTCTCTCTGTGTCTGTCGTTCTCAAATAAATTAAAAAGTTAAAAAAATTTAAAAAAATTAAAATCAATTAAAAAAAATGAAAAGGCAGTTGTTATATATGAGGGTGCCCCATAGTTCCTTGAATGATGTTTTTAATGAAGGCAAAATACCCAAACTCATGAGAAATTAAAAATTGTGTTTTTTTTTTACCATCTAATAGTTTATTAATTAATAGCTTACTAAAATATTTCATTAAAATAAGACCCAAAGGGATAGAGGAGATCATTCATTTGGTAGGATTGCTTAAGTATGAGGGCCTAAGAAGGCTTTAGACTGCCCAAATTTGGCTCCCTAGCACCCACAAGGGCTTTAATCTCATCCCTATGTGAGTACAACCATCAGAGCATCTGTGGGGCTTGCTGACTAACAGTTGCAGCTCTCTATTGAGGAATAGACTGTTTCAAGGGACTATGTGGATAAGAAATAGAGGACAGCCAACATTTGCATATGTGCATGGGGTACGCATAACACATGTGGTTATGGCGCATTCATCATAGTACCCACCACATCACATATACTCGATGCATATTGAATAAGTAAACACTTATATAAATAAATCAAGTAATTAAAACCAGAGTTCTCATGATACCTTAGTTAATGTTTCTTAGGTTATTTCCTATATTGATAAATCAAGTTATATATTGAGGTTATGTGCAAAAACTAGTTGAGTAACTCTTCTATAATCTGTTTTTTTAAGACCTGACCTGAACATCAAATTTTTATTTGGAATATGCTCCAAAAATGACAATAAGAAATGACCTCATGAAGATGTTGCCAACTCAGATAGATAAACATTTTACATCAGACTATTTTCCTTATAGATTGTGTCCATTTAAATTGCTTCTACTAAAATTTGTAGTGTAACAGTGACTTTGAGAAATGCACAGGAAGGAAGGAAATGTTTGGTTAAATTACTGCTTAATTATTCTAAACCTAGAGTGACTGGCTTTGTTTTGCCTCTTTTACTGAATAACTTTTGATGCAATCACACTGAAAACTCAGGAAATTAACTTTTATGGAATTTGAGTCATGCATTAAATGCATTTCCAATTCTGATAACTGTTTATTCAGTAACCAGTAACACTGAACCAAGTTGTGCAATGACTCGAAGGTTCATGATCTCAAATAAGCAGTATCTCGCTGGGTGTGGTGGTGCATACCTTTAATACTAACATTTGGGTGGCCGAGGTAGAAGGAGGATTACCATGAGTTCAAGGCCAGCCTGAGACTACACAGTGAATTCCAGGTCAGCTTGGTCTAGAGCGAGACCCTACCTCAAAAAAAAAAAAAAAAAAAAAAATATATATATATATATATATATATATATATATATATATGTATATGTATATAGGCAATATCTGCATAAAAATTTTACATGCTTTTATGTTATATTTTTTCTCAGAAAAAAGCTACTAATATTCATCTTAATATGGTGTTTAGGTTGTGGTTAAGTACACCTTCAATTTTAATGTTTCCGACTTACAAGCTATTTTTCTACTTTTGTTTTTTTTTCTGTATCAGTAGCCTTGGATAACTTTAATAATACAGATAGAAGCTGTCATTGCTGTTCAGGTCAAAATTTTCAACTAAGAAAGTGTTACAGATAACTAGGAGATTCAACTAAGGCTAGTGTATGTATACACTGGTATAATTATTTGCATGATTCTATGCATCTACTTTTGTTTATAGGGCAATAGATTTTAAAATAATTGATACGCATCATACTTATTAGACTGACATAATAGAAAGTAAAGTAGACATAAGTTACTTTCAGACAAGACTGGGTGCAATCATGATAGTATGCCTGTAGATGACATATCTCTCTCAGAAATGATGCACAATCCTAAAATTGTCTATTTTGTCTGTGTGGCCACATTACTCAAGTAATATTTGTTTCTCCATTATTTTTTCCACTTTTGGGTGGCACTTTTCACGGATATTTTAGCCAGCTCAGTTGGAGATGATGGTAGCCCATATTCTATATTGTTTTATAATGATCTGGAAATAGTGTTCTTTGTATGTGGAAACTATTGATGAATCATCAATTTAGTTCCTTAGAAAGTTGCAAAGTGAGTGTTGTTTGTCTCTCATGGTGTACTCTTGTCTTAGAACCTTGTAAGGGAGAGTGAGTTTCATAGATAATATAGTGCCTTTCAAGAACAGTGCAGGATGTGTCTGAAAACCTTCTCTAGAACTGACAACACCCTGACCCAATGCAATGAACATACTTAGAAGGTGATGAGTCAAAACTTTCTAAATCTCTAGGCGTGGGTGATAATGTCTTCATTAGAAAGTTGGTGTCAGAACTAAAGAAATAATGCATGAGTTTTTTGACATTTAGTATTCAAGTGAATACTTCCTTTCTACCATAGTGGGATGGTAGAACATTATCAAGCCTTCCCCATCTTCTTTCCTATTTATTTATAACATAGTCTTAGCTGTAAACTTGGATGATTGAACTGAATGGTTTAAACCTGCAAGAGGAAAGAATCTTTCCCATTAAAAAACACCTTAAGTATTATATTGTCACTCTAAGAATGTTACTGTACTCCATAAAATATAGGAATAATTTGGCGATGTAGCTACTATTTAGATGAATTTTGTTTAATTTTTGCATTACTTTTGAGAATTGAGAGTTAGATTTACACTTGATGCAAACATTCTTATTATGTCTACCAATCTGTAGCTGAACCACATTGAGTGCAAATCATTGAGAGTAAGTCTCACTGATTAATGTGAACATCAGAAACTATTATTTCACTCCAGGCTAATGTTAACCCACCAAATGACTTCACTGAATGTCATTTTGAAAATGTGTTTATTAAAAACATTTATTTGACATTGATTGGAGCCCTGTACACTGTTTCTTACATCTGCTATTGTTCTTGGGGTGTGTTTTGCTTGGTGAGAGGCAGACAATAGAGAACTGGTCTCTACTACTACTTTGTTTATAGGAAATAAAATTATAGCTTTACACATAAATGAACATAGCTTGTGAACAAATGCAAAGCAACAACCTTTATAACAATATTTGTATGCCACTTCCATTGGCTTATTCCAAAGATATATTCTCAATGATAATAAAGTAATAAAAGATTGTTTTCACAGCTGTTTGTCTTTGATTACATATTTCTTTGAAGTACTGTAATAAGACAGACTTTGAACCTGGAAAGAGATCAAATAATGAATTGTTCTGCTTTGTGAAGCTTAAGAAGGGATTTTATTGTCGAAACATATAGTGAGACATATTTTTTCTTCTTACAGTTAAATAATGGTTGAAAGTACTATGAGATCATTACAGATGGACTAGATTAAAGGGCTTAGGGCCAAGTGTGAGTGATCATTACCAAAAAATTGGTGCTTCAGTTTAAAAAGCCAGGTTTTATAAATACCAAATATTTCATTTTTTGTTTAGTTTAAGTTAAAATTAAGCAATATGAAGATGCTAGAATATATATTCCTATACTTATGATGTTTGTATTTAAAGAAAGAATAAGATTTAAATTCCCATGTCCCAAGAGACTTATTTCAAATTCGTTATCCACTTCAGGTTTAGTCAGATTAGATTAAGAAGATTCTGTAAATCAAACTAAACGTCACTAGATAAAAGAACATTAACAAATATCATATGGTTTTCTTTTTAGCTAAAAATAGCCATTTAGGAATGTAGCAAAAATTTTAGCTGTAATATTCTAAGTATGTTTTCAGATGTTATATATTAATATAGTTGTAACTATTGTTATTCCCACCCCTACTTTGTCTAAGAATTACTTATTTTTACCAACCAACAGAATGTGGTAGATATAAAACTAAGAGAAGTAGGCAAAAATCAGTACACAGCTTTCTTTTGGTTCTACCTAAGAATTATATACTATATAACATGACTGTGAGATTTAAATGGTAATAGTGGAGTCATTTCATTATATCAGATTTTTTAATTTAGAGCTATGTTGAAGCAGTAGACAGACTGGAATTATAGATACTTAAAATTTCATAACCATGTCTGTTCGAGAGAAAGCCTAACACTTGTGTGCCTATATTAGGATCTCATTTACACAGCATCACATTTTTCCAAACTAGTTTTTATTGTATTTAGAGGAAACTTTTTTTCTTGATTTAAGATGTAAACCTTTCAAATGATAATTTTCATGGAAATGCTAGACAAAGGAATACTGTAACTTTAGAGATTTTTATGATGAAGGTGTGTTTAAGAGATGTCACTTTGATATTTTTACATTATGTCCTACATTTGTCAGCTAAAACCAGGATATTGCCTCAATGAGAAAAAGCATGTTCTGCACTTGTCAAAAGGCAGTAAGTAATGATTAAAATAGCAGTGTGAAACGCTGGGAGATTAAAGTGATGCTAATGATAAGTGAGAGAAGAAAAGGGCAAGCTATATTTTAATCCCTGAGAGAATGGTTAATGACTTCTATTGCCTGAGATTAAACTAAACCTGTCTCATCAGCTTTTTCTGCCTGGTGAAAAAAAGCTCTCTGCACTTTAATTTATTAAAGTCTTTTAAGGAAGCACATTGATCTACAGAGGTTAAACTTCTAAAAATTGTGCAAAATACACACAAATTCTTTAGCAAAAGTATGATTTTGTTGCTCTTATGCACACTCACAGACTTATAAGGAATCCATTGTCTATGCCTTAGTATGTTTAATTAAGAAATATTAATTACTTAAACCAGCAGGTTTGTTCCTTTTAAAAGGTAGACTATATTCTTATGACTGTATAGGAAAGAACTGGAATGCTATAGAGGATATTAATGTAATGAAGGCATTGTAGTGGTAGTAGTAACTTCATGTACTGTTCAGAATTGTACATGGGCTGTTCAAAAATAATACTATTTTATTTATAAAACCCTTAAGAACTAGAGTGAATTATACTCTATAGCCAGGTCTATATCCTGGTATATTTACATACAATTTTATTGTAACTTTTAATGCTTAATGATGGACCTGATCTTTCATTGAAAGTTTTTTTTTTTCATTCTTTACACATCCCCAACCATGAAGATAATGTCTAACATTATGCAAGTAATGTTTACCTCTTGTAATGGTAAATATATCAACCAACTTAATTTACCTTTCCTAGATGGAAGAAGTAAGTGTGTGCATGTGTGTGTGTGTGTGTGTGCATGTGTGTGTGTGTGTGTGTGTCTATAATTGTGTAGAAAAAGAAAGGTAGAAAATTTTACAAGTCTTAATCAAATATTTTCTATGCCTTTGAAGACCATATCAAAAATTACTTAACAGTTTCCAACACTTTAATTGTGTTAAATTGTCTACCTACCATAAATAGAATAGCTTTCACTTAGGTCAGAGTTGCTCATTGATTTATTATAACAAAGAAAATTTCATTTTTACCTCTAGAGTTGTAGAATAGTATACTTCTATTCTGGTTTTAAAGTTACTATTTTTTTTTCAAAAAAAGACAAAGATACCTAAATTGATATACTCATTTACTCTGAAATACCCAAATGTCTTTTTAATTCAACAATTTCAAAGCAGAATTTTTTTTTCAACTCAGAAGGAATTTATAATTAGATAAATAGATGCTTTTTCTTTTTTGTTTATCATTTGTTGATAATATTCCTTTTAATCCTTTTATTAATGCTTTTCATACTTAGAGTAGGTATCTACTTTTTAAACTCAGAACTATAAGAAAGATCATTTCTAAAATTCTATTATCTAAAATATTTTTGAGCTTTATAAACTACCTAACTTTTTAGATTAGGGAGTTTAAACTCAATACATTCTTTGATGTTAATGAAACACCAATTTTTCTGAAGGCCATGCAGCCCTAATGAGCAGCTTCTTATACAAGAACATTTAATCAAGGTTTATTTTTAACTTGTTTAAACAGATCTAATAGTTTGTGCTGATTTCATTTCAGTGTAATAATTGCTAGCAATCCTATTAGTAAGCCCTAGTACAGGGAAGTTAACACAAATTCCATTCTAATGAGAAGAGTGTTACAGCAAAAATAATGTAGTCAAGAAAAGATCCATATTACCTTGCAAGGTCAGAGGTACAGGCTATTCTGTGAAACTGAGTCTCAACTTATTGTTGCATGGTATTTACAAGCTTTAGTTAATACACACTCCTATTGCCATTAAGAGGAAAAAAAAGTTATGGATAATGTTATTTGGAGAAACTTTTTGAAAAGAAGATTTCATTTTCAACTGAAGCACGTTTTGGCATTGCTTTTTGTATTACTGCTATCTATTGTGTAATTTAATCAAAATTTGAACCTGTAACTCATATGAAAAATAATCAGGGCTGGGGTATGGCGGACAGAAGACATGCTTTGTGTGCCCAAGATCCTTGGTTGTATCTCTAACATCCATCCTTCTGATATCAATTATCTTTGAGTAGATTTCCTCTTTTATTTATTAAACCTTGGATTGGAGGAAACCTAATAGTACTAGATTCTGACACATATAAGTGTTATCACTAATAGCATTAAAGGATGGCTTAAAATTTATAGAATCATGTCAAATATTTTCAGCTGTTGTTACATAAGATAATTTTAAAAGATATGACATATTTGAAATAGATTATGAGTGTTTTATAAGGCACAAATTTACGACTAAAATTTGCTTAAGATAGCATTATGACTGCTAACCTGTTCAACCAATGTGAAGTATTCCTTGTATAGAATGAAGAATTCCTTGTATAGAAGAACAAAACCAACACAATTAAGTCTTTTTCATACTGACCACAACAGGAGGTGAAATTTCAGGCCCAATAATGAAAGCATATGTCTGCTAAGATCATGTTATAATCTTTTAAACTTTTTATTCCTTAATATGACACAGTGACATTTAAAATATGGAGATATTGAAGATAAATAATATGGATTGAATGGCAGAATTGAATTTTAATGCTATATTAAAAATATTTGAATGCACTGAAGGGCAGTGGTAAGTTATACATTGTTTATAGGTTTCTAATTACAATCCCAAAACATAATATATTATAGCTTGCCTTTTCCTAAAGAAAAAGAAAATAGTCAGTAGAAAATACAGGATAGTAAAATTTAGCCACGTTTTTCATGTAATCATCTTTTTTGTAAAAGGTCTTTATGCAAAGGAGCATGTTACTTATCATATGTTTCAATTAATAGCTGGTATATTTTGTCTTCTGGAATATTCTTTCTGAAGAATATCATTTATTACTCCAAATATGTCAGTATACTTTGTACAAACTGTGAATTTTATATGAGGAATACAACACTCACCCCCAAAATACTAAATACAAGTATTTTTTAACCAACCAATAGACTATTAAATGCTAATATGTAGATTACTTAAAAGCATATTGTAGTGCATTTAACAAATGGTATATGACTAACTAGTTTTTCAGAAAAATGACTTTCACAAACTATACATTATTTACCATGGTGGCTGATACGAACCAAAAATGCAGTTTCATTGGTCTCATCCTAGTCATTTTGAATTTTAGAGTTGGTACAGCCATAACATTTGTATATTTAAAGAAGTTTCAGAGGTGTTTCTTTTTCTTAAAAAGAAAGTACACATAGTACTATTTTATAGAGTACAAATTTCTGTTTATTGAGTGAGAAAGGCTCACTCATAGTACTTTGTTATGTACTAAAATGAACCTGGATATTAAATATTGTGTGTAGGATGTATCCAATATTTGAAGAAATTAGAACAAAAACTTTTTGGAAAACACTTGAGATTTTACATCTAATTTTTACATGGCACATGTCAAATTTACCACACCTTCCAGTGACAATGTGCACTCATAGGGTTCATGTCCCTTGGCTCAAGTTTCTAGTCTATCTTAACTGCAAACAAATTCCAACTATTTGCCCAGAAAGCTTATGCACATTGCTCTCTGAATATTAAGCTGGAATGTATTTACAAATCCAAAAGAACTGTGATGTGTAATGAACATGTCCTCACAAAAACTAATTAGCTTTCATTTCTAAGTTAAGATAAGGGAGCATAATGCAGATGAAAATTGTAGCAAAGAATTCATAGTATCAAGACTACAGGGATGAAATCTTCCACACTAAAATACATGTAATCAAAATGTATGTCATCAAATAGTTGAGGGGTAGATTTTGCTGAATTCCACAAATTACATTAAAACTTGTCTCCATAGAGGCTACATTTTGTTTGAGCTTTCTTCAAACAATTTAAAAATAATTTGGACAATAGAAACAGTATAACAGTTATCAAACAATGCTGGGAAAGATTTCCAGCTTGAATATTATTCCATATCTTATTCTAGCTGTCTTATGTTTTCTAAAATTGCTTGCTTTTTTTGAATTACAAAAGAAAGAAATGACAGCTCTCTAGGTTACTTACTGATATATTAGAACTACAATGCTAGGAGCATAATTCTTAAAAGTGAATAAACTATATGAACATTCTGCTTTCTTGAAAAAATACTATACATTCTATATTTTTCCAATCATATTTATTGACTACACATCATCCTTTGAAAGGTATATGTAAGAATGAGGAATGAAGTTCCCATTATATTGTGAAATAGCTCGCTCAAATTTTCTGCCTGCTTTGAAATTCTCTCTGGCCTAGTCTTAAAGAAAGAATAGTTCCTTCTTAACTTACTTCCTTTCTTTGCCTTTCTCTGCTGGGACTTAAGTCCAGGACATTAGTCATGATAAACACATGATCTGGTCTGAGCTACTTCCCAGTTCTGGGACCTCCATCTGTAGAATCACACAAATGCTAAACAGGGAGGAAAGCAAATAGGTAATTTGTAAGTCATCTTTGTAAGAGAGTGATGATGACGATGATAATGATATAACTAGTGATTAAAACTGTTTAAGCTGGTTAATTTTGGAGGAAATCATAAAGTTTATGTTACCTGGAATAGTTTTATGAGAATATACTTAAAATTAAGAAAAACTAATTATGAAAATACCATAATAACACCAATAGTACTATTAACAAAAATGTCCATAATTACATGCAGAAAAGTTTAACTTGTTAAAAAGATAAACATGGCCTATGAGGCTTAATATATTTTATTGTTAAAAAAATTGCTTATCTACTCTTCTCATTATCCCTTTTTGTCAACCATATTCTTATCATCCCACTGAAACTTATACAGAAGAAAAAGTGTTAAAGGGCTAGGAAAATATTATTTCATCATTCCTGTTCCATTAGAATTCACTTGGGTGGCTGAGAAAATGGTTTATGGATTAGAAAGAGAACAAGCTAAAACATTTCATACCTTCATCTCTGATAAATTCCCCAAACTCATTCTTTGCATCTGAGCCATAAATAACACCCATGCTTTTTGCTAAAAAGAGCTTTTTCCCTACACCAGGTCTTTTGTCTTGGAGATGAATGCTATAATAAATTTAAAGTCTTAGGGGGGGCATTGTTTGAACTATAACATTATGGTTTACAACTGTTGCTCCTATCATGAGAAGGATAAAAAGCGACTCTGAACTTGATCTCTGTCATGGAAATGGATTAATATTTCAGTCTTCAATGTGGGTCAAGTGTATGATTCTCCCCTAAGCAATTCACTATGATTAATTTTTATTATGTGAGCATTCAGATTCTCTTTATATTCTTATGCATTTTATTCTCCTACTAACTCACCCCTCAAAATAATGTAACTTAGATTTTTCTTCAAAAAGTGGAGACTCAGAAGTTTTAGAGGCTTGTGAAAGTTGTATTTTTTTCAAATAAATTTTTTAACATTTATTTGTTTATTAGAGAGGGAGAGAGAATGGGCATGCCAGAGTGTCTAGCCACTTCAAACAAACTCTAGACACATGTGCCACCATGTGCATCTGGCTTACGTGGGACGCGGAGAATCAGACCTGGTTCCCTAGACTTTGCAGGCATGTGCCTTAACTGCTAAGCTATCTCTCCAGCCCTTGTAAAAGGTTTAATACAAACTTATGGAAATTGCATCTAATTTTTTTCAGAAATTATATGAATAACATCTAATAGTAGAAACTTATATCATTGCATTGGTAATAATATTAGATTAGTTTACTGATAAACAATATTAAAGGTTATAATATTTTAATTGCTATGTAATATGATATTTTAATTTTTCTGTGATTAAGTAATTAGTTATTGGGAAAATATAGTCTCTCACTGGACTAAAATAATATTTCTGTAAAGGTATAGGTTTTAAAAAGTCTCTTGTGTTTGAAGGAAGCAGATTGGCAACTCAGAAATATCAATACTTCTTGTCTTCATTACCTTTATTAAACTACATTTTTTTTTTTTGCATTTGCAAGTGCTAGCAACTACAAAGCTTAGGAGGAATAAAACTTTTTAGACTCCTAATGTGGATTTGAACTTTTTCTTTACTGAAGAGGAGACTGAAATTCCCTTTTATATTTTTCTTTTATATGATTAAACCCAAGGCTTTGCACATATTAGGCAAAGTGTTCAACTCATGTTATATATTCAGCTCAGAAATGTATGTGTAAATAATTCCATGTCTCTTCATTGACTATATTCCATCTCTATTAAAAATTGAAGAAATTTCAAAATACTAAGTTTAAGTGCTATATTAATAAATTCTAAAATCTTTTTAAGGTAAGTCATATTCATGCACATATTAGATAGTAATAAAAGAGGAGAGAATGAATGACAGGGAACTCTGGACAATGGTGGCATTTGTTTAGGAGCAAGATCCATGGAGTCACGCAGAACTGTTTCAGATGCTGGATTCATCACTCTGACCTTGTCATAGTAGACAACTTATCTTTGGAAAAATTGTGGCAAAGCTAGGGTCATGGAAAAACTAGGTATTCAGTGTTGGACAGACAATAGGGAAAGCATGTACCTGGCAAATATGAGGACCTATGTTTGATGGCTGGTACTCATATAAAACGCTGTGCATGGTGGCATGCACTTGTGATTCCAAGACACTGGCTTGCTAGTCCAACTTAGCTGGTGAGCTCCAAGCCATGGAGAGACTCTCTTTCAAAAGGAGATGGAAGGTTATCTTGAGGAAAACACATGAAGATAATTTTCTTGTCTTTGCACACACACATACACCCATGTGCATGTACTCACATACATGCTCACGTACGTATGTATGTATGTGTGTGTGTGTGTGTGTGTGTGTGTATATATATATATGTGTATATATATATATATATATATATATATATATATATATATATATATATAATTAAACATGCATGCATGCATACATGAAAACAGACATATGCAAAAGACCCTAAGTATTTAACAGATGCTTGTTTGCTGGAGGGGTAGGCAATTGAAAATTTTTACAATATAGCAAAGGGGGCCATTTTGCTTCTAAAAATTATTAAAACAGTAATTTACATTTATACTCTAATTGTTGCATTGAATTTGAGAAAATTATTTGAGCATGTGAATTTATAAATGGTATTCTTGTCCTTTTATTTTAATAATCAAGATGCTTTCTAAATATAGGTATAATCCGTGCACAGCTATGTAAAGTGGGATGCCGAGTTTCAATTTAAGATTAATGTGGGTCAGACACCTGCATAGCATTAAGCACTTACAATTTTCAAACCAAACAGAGTTAAACACAGCTTGATCTCTCAGGTGTTATTTTAAATAATTCTTCACATTTGTCTTTGCATTTGAGAACAGAAATATTTTAGAAATAACCTACAGAAGCTTTCATATTTTGTAAGTAGGAACAAGAAGCAATGTGGTAATTAAAGACCACAGGCTGTACCTCAATGACATATTTTTCAAACTTCACTGTGATACTTAACAATAACAGAAATCTGGATTCATTATAAAACCACTTTGTACTTGATAGTTGTGTACAGAGAAACAATCCACAATGGCCATACTTTGAGTGTTGAATGAGTGTGTGCATTAAGGACTGTAGCAAGATAAGTAAAAGAAGAAATAGGAAGTAATAGATAACAAAGTGTACATCAAGCCAGGCATTAAGCAGTTTTCAGCAGAAGCATCTGGAGTAACCTGGCTGAAAACAGGGTGCAAACAGAACAGAACATGAAGCCTAGCACTGAACTACACCCAGCAGAAATGACTAGAGTAGCCCCAAGGAGCAGTCAGCTGGAATTCCTGATTGAGGGTCCTGGGCAGAGCAGCCTCCCCTCAAGACACAGTTCAAACTTGTGATCCCCCCAATAGGCTTAAGATTTATTGGGGAGAGTGGGCACTCTAGATAGCCTGGGAAATGGTTTATATGGTGGTTTGATTCAAATTTCCCCCATAAACTTAGGTGTTCTGAATGCTAGGTTCTCAGCTGATGGAGATTTGGGAATTAATGCCTCCTGGAAGGGATGTGTTGTTGGGGGTGGGCTTATGGGTATTATAGCCAGTTTCCCTAAGCCAGTGTTTGGCACATTCTACTGTTGTTATTGTCCACCTGATGTTGGCCAGGGGGTGATGTCCACTCTCTGCTCATGCCATCCTTTTCCCTGCCGTCAAGGACCTTCCCCCTTGAGCCTGTAAGCCAAAACAAACCTCTTTTTCCCACAAGCTGCTCTTGATTGGGAGATTTGTACAGCAGTATGAACCTGATTGCAACAGTAAAGTGGTACTGAGAGTGGGGTAGCTGCTAGGTACCTGACTGTGTGGCTTTGGCCTTTTGGAGCTCATTTTCAAGAGGAATGTGGAAAGATTTGAAACCTTGGCCTAAGAGAATCCTTGCAGTGCTGTAAGTACAGCTTGATGGAGTATACTGGTCAGAATTAAAAGACCCCAAAGCAGTAAGAACTATGGACTGTGAGGTTTGGCTTATGATCGTTAGAAAGAGCTTTGCTTGGACTGGGCTAGAAGTTTGTGTGAGAAGCTTGCTCTTATGCCCGTGTCCTGAGAAGTTGTGCAGAGTTGCTTTGCACAGAAATAAACTGGTATGAGCAGAGGGATATGGCACAGAAAGAAAAATCTTGGGTGAACAGTTGACTGATTAGCTGCAAATGAGAGATTACAACTTTTGAGATTGGGCCAGTTGACCTGCACTGGGGCAACAGGAAGAATGTTGAATCTTTTGGAGGGGCCTGAGTGCTCAGGAAGTGTCCTATTCTGAAATGTTTGCTTTATTCCCCCCTGGATTAACAAATTGGCATCCTACCTGGTATTGGGGAGTATAAGGAATGCAGGGAAGAGAGGGTGTTTGAGTTTGCAACACAGTCTTGTGTTTTGGAAATGGCCATGGGCAGTGTGAAGCAGGTTTGCTGGATGCCTGCATGGAGACCCATGGGGCCGTGAGGATGAACCATAGATTGCAGTGGAGACCCAGTGGAAATGCTGGGACCATGAGATGGCTGATAAGGAAAGCTGTCAGTCCCGATGAAGTTTTCCAGTACTGTGATTAGCCTAGCTGTAGAGGTGGAAGTGGAATTCCAGAAACTTGTTGCTGGTTAGAATTACCAGACTTGGAGATTTGTCACTGGCTAGAGTTGTTGGACTTAAAGCTACAGACTTTGATGTTTGCCCTGGTTGTTTTAAATCTTGTATTGGTTAAATGTGTCTTTGCTATTCCCAGTGGCATCTTTTGTAGTATGAATGTTTATTCTGTGCCCTTTTGGGTTTTTTGGGGATATTGTTTTGGTATTATGCCTCAGTTAAAAGGTCTTGGACTATGGGGATATATGAACATCATTGGAATTGATAAAAGCTCTGGGGACTTTTTTTTTTTTTTTTTTTCAAGGTATGCTCTCACTGTAGCCCAGGCTGACCTGGAATTCACTATGGAGTATCAGGCTGGCCTCGAACTCACGGCAGTCCTCCTACCTCTGCATCCTGAGTGCTGGGATTAAAGGCGTGCACCACCATGCCCGGCTGCTTTGGAGACTTTTAAAGTTGGCTGAATGCATTCCATTTTACATCCTGTATGGTTATCAGTTTATGGAGCCAGGGGAAGAATGTGATGGTTTGATTCAGGTGTCCCCCATAAACTTAGGTGTTCTGTATGCTAGGTTCCCAGCTGATGGAGATTGGGGAATTAATGCCTCCTCAAGGAGAAGTATTTTTGGGGGCATACTTATGGGTGTTAAAGCCAGTTTCCCCAAGCCTGTTTTTATTGTCCACCTGATGTGGGCCAGGTGTGATGTCCACCCTCTGCTCATGCCATTCTTTTCCCTGCCTTCATGAAGCTTCCCCCTTGATCCTGTTAGCCAACATAACCCTCTTTTTCCCACAAGTTGCTCTTGCTTGGGTGATTTATACCAGCAATACAAACATGACTGCAACAGTTTACTTTCTAGCAATTTTCCAGGGCACAACATTTCAATCCTTAGGCTTTAAACACACTTGCATCCAGGACTTACCCTGAGTGCAGCATCAGTTCTCAACAAACTGAAGCAGTTCATGACAACATACAGCAGTACTTATCAGTTGTAATCTGGAACATGGGTATAGTGATATCATATTTACTCAATAAACACATACCCATTAGCAGAATAACAAAAGTAAGATGCTTTAAATAGATATGAATACTTATGGTGTGCATAATAACATTGAGCTAAAGGTCTTATTACTCAAACCAATACACATTAGGTACCATGCAGATATGTGGCTATGTTTTAAACACAATTTGGCATTTATACCATGAAGATTTTACTTGCCAATGATAAGCCACTTATTTTCTTATATATTTTTAAACTATTGTATGATTGACAAAAATATACTAATACAGCCAAAATGTTACTACCATATTATATATAATACCATATCATATTATAGTAACACTATAAAATTATAGTAATACTATAAAATTCAAAATGTAAATTTTAAAAGTTGATCTGAGGTACGCAATCACTCTTAAATTATCTTTTGTCAAAAATTATCTTTTATCAGGTGTCATTAATGTTATTAATTATTTTCCTTATAGCACTTATCTGGACATAATATATTCTTGCTGCCACATTAGTTCTGTTCATTTGGATAGTTGGTCTTAATCTGGGCTGACAGTCACTACACGTAGCTGTACCCATTGAATAAAGGGGGTCTAGAAGAGTGGCAAGAATATAATAGGTTCCCCAATAAGGTGTTTGGGATAGATGTGTTGTAGAATGTGGTCCTATGAGGTCTAGTTTACATGGAGGAGTGAAGTGGAGTTCAACATAAAAAAGTGTGCAAGCATTTCTGCATAGGATTTAATTTAAGTCCAGGCCCCTATTTAGACCTGTTCTTTACTTAATACTAGTTTTCTGGTTTGTGTAATTAACATAATAAGTATAAGAGTACATTTTTTTAGGTCAGTGAGAATAAAATGAGTTAATATTATCAGCAGTGTACTAACCTTCTATAAACTTTTAAATTGTTCATATTTAGCCTTATATAGAGATGATAGATAGTTAGATAGATAGATAGATAGATAGATAGATAGATAGATAGATAGATAGATAGATAGATAGATGATAGATAGATAGATGGGGAGAGAGAGATGGAGGAGAGAGAGAGATTGAAATAATTGTCATTTCTGGGTACTCCTATTAACTTAACAAATAAGTTAGATAATATTCTTACAAACTCCTACTTCTAAGTTTATTATAAATACTATAAGAACTTATTTCCTTGGTTCTTAAAGGTTGGCCCCAGCAGCAGCAGCAGCAGCATTACCAAGCATTACCAGTAACTTAGTAAAGATTCACAGTTGCAGCCCCTTTGTAGACCTTGAAAGGAATCTGAACTAGCATTTCCACAGCTTCTCTCCTCTCACCAGATGACTACAGACTTTTATTTTTGAACTGTTTGAGTTTCAGGTGACTTGTTTGATTGGGGAAAATACTTAATAATTTCAAAGGAAATATAAAAAATGTACACACAAATATTCCCCTCTAGAGAGAACAATTTAACTTCCTGTGAAATGGTAATTAATTATAAGATAGATCAGTAAAGCATTGTTTAACTGAGAAAGAAAGTTAGGGGTCTGTATTCTCAGTTAACTACATGAGATTTGTGCCCTATCACATAATATGGAATGCTTTCTGAATAAGCATCTTCAAGTATAGGGAAAATTGTTCCATTACACCCATAATATACACACTATCCTATTTAGAAAATTATAAAAATGTGAAAAAATAATGACTATCACCAGAATATTTAATCAAAGGATAAAATAATAATTTGAGAAAAGTGATTCCTCAAGGGACTAAAGATTAGGATAAGATGGGAGCTAGAATAGCATAGAGGTAATTCAACATTTGATTAAGGACTTAATCTACTTACCTTTATTCCATTCAAGCTTTTTTCAAATTATGAAGATTTGGTGAAATGAGGGTTATTTTTAGATGTTCCTCAGAGCAGAGAGAAAAGATAAAAGGACTTACAAGATGAAGGGTTGATGATAACATTGATATAGGAACAGAGGATTAAGAACATGGGCACATTGTATTCTGTATATTTCCTCAAGTTGAAATCCCACATCCAAAATCTCTTGTGCTTTGAGAAAAGAAAAGTTACAGTAAAAGTGCCAGTCCGCTGTGTGTGGATATACAATGTACAGGGTCACCAATACCATGATCCCAATTTAGCGATTAGGGTGATTAGGTAGGAGAAATAAAAAAAAGTGGGGGGTATCAACAGAATTCTGATAAGTGAATTGTATATGGGAAGATAATTTGGTTAGTGGCACTGGAAAACACACACACACACACACACACACACACACACACACACACACACACACAACAAAAACCCTTATAACTAAAACATCCTTGACTTCATAAATATGCCAGTATCCATTTTTTCATTATTAGTAGACAAGGCTGTGTCCTTTCCTTTGATGATGGTAACGAGTTCTATGACATTGCCACTTTGAGTTCTTGCTTCATTAGATTGGGTGACTGTTTATTTGAAATTGTAATGAAATATTTACTTTATAGAGCTATAAGGATTAACTGTGATAATTGAGTGAGGCTGATCTGCAGTTTTCAGTGTAATAGGTCCCCCTTGTTTGAATACAGAGCGCAGTGAGAATGAACGAGCAAGGGAGTGTGTTTCTGCCTGTCACTTTCTTTCTACATGTTGCTTTTTCTTCTGGAGATAAGTGGGCCTAATGCTGAACAAATACTGGAAATCAGAAGCCACTGAGAATCATTCGCCTCTCGCTTTCCCATGGCAGCATGATAGACGCTCAATCAAAGAACGCCCTCCTCTCAGCAAAGCAACAATTTTGTCACCACGAGCAAATCCAATTGAAAAGTCCCTTGGACTGAGAGGAGAACTCCAGTTGTCAGAATCAGCAAACAGAATGAAAAGAACTAAGAGGAGTAAATTGGCACCTGGGGCCTCCGTGGTAGCCTATGATAGGCTGTGGTATTGTGTTGGGTAGACATTCAGCCATTTTCAGATATAATGGGAGAAATTAATGCAAATGAGTCAATGGAATGAAATGCATTTGAATGCAGATTTGAGGGACTATCCCGAACTGCTTGATAACAAGTCGCTTTAAGAAAAGGCTTACATTGTGAGGACTCATTTTTTCCCCATTTCTTCTCACTAGTGCCTCATAAGGGCCCTTTGTTCTCTAAGTAAACTCTTTCTAAACTATTGACATTGCTCATTTATGTGAATTTCAGATTTTTTTTTTTTTTCCTCCCCTGACAAAGTAGCCTTGGGTGATCTGGGAAAACGTTAATTGCGAGAGGACAAGGAAGCTGGCTGAAACAAGAAGTGCAGTCATTAAGTGTAATGTTGCAGTTGTCCATGCCTCATTATCACATGCATACAAGGCAATAAAATGCATGTTTCACAAACAAATCTTTTGACAACTATAGTTCAAGAGCCTCCAGCTGTCCTTTTTTTTTTCTTTTTCTTTTTTTACATCTATGTCTCTTGGTGTAGTAATCATTACTGAAGCTAAACTTTGGATTTCCAAAGCAGTCCTCCCATATTACATAAGCAGCACAGTGATGTTTAGAAAGTAAAATGATTACTGTATATGTATATATAGTTATATATCTGAATTCCACAGTCAGTTAAAATTTCTCACTAATATTATATTGGAAACATTACTTAATCATAATATGTGCAGGGAATGGGGCAGAATTCAATCTCAACAAAGACTTTTTTTTTAAATAAACCGATTTCAGCGAAGTTTACTTCACTTAGCCTGATCTTTCCATAAAGAAAAATCAACTCATTTACAAAGAAGGGCTTCATCTTCCACTTTATGTTTGTTTATATTTTCGCTGGGTTGTAAATGCATATTGTTTTTAAGAGGATAAAATGGTTAATCAGTGAAAAGGTCATTAAGTATGAGTACAGCTTTAAAATGGTGAACTGTCAGATATACAAGTGCAGCAGTCAGGGGGAGGGGTGCTGAGGTAACAGATTCAGCATTGTCCAAAAGTTCCAGACCAGTGATTAATGTGTAAGATAATGGACTTGGGAAATGAGTAAACACTCCCCATGCTCCCTGCTTTGTGCTTGAACGACTTGATGACAAGGGCAGAGCAAGGTGAGAATTTAAACAGGACCATAGGAAAAAAAAAAAAAAAAAAAGACAAAAGGCTAGCAACAACATAATGTGGGAGAGGGTGAGTTTGCTGGTTCTTCAGGGTAGAAGGTATATAATAACTTTCTTCGAAGCAGGCTTTAACAGTGTACTAATTTAAACTTCAACATGGGCACAGAATTACCTGTAGAAACTATATGTCACCTAGGCATCTTTTAATATCAAAGATATTTATACTCACCTGTTTTCATTTATTTGTTGCTAATGATGTCATTGTGATATAGATTCTTGCTCAGATATATCATTCTCAGAGCGGCAATAAGTATTTTGATTAAATTTGCATTTTTGTTTCACATTAAATAATTGTAAGCACATTTGGGGTTACTTCTCTCTTAAAAAAAAAAAAAAAAGCTTAGCATTTAAGGCACTAGCTTGCAAAGCCCAAGGACCCATGTTCAACTCTCCGTGTAAGAGTTTCCATGTAAGCCAGATGAATAAAGGTGAGGCAAGTGCAAGGTCACATATGTGCATAAGACAGCACACACATCTGGAGTTTGATTGCAGTGGCTGGAGGCCCTGGCATGCCAAATATCTGTCCTTCCCTTCCTCCATGCATCCCCACTTGCTCTCACAGTATTTAAACAGTCTATTGGACTTACCTCAAAAAAAATTTTTTTTTTTTAAATTCAGGATCTGAAAGTGCATTTTGTGGTTTGGTTGCATGGTATTTCTTAGCTCTCCCTCATCACTTACCATATATTCTCTTGATGGCACTGCAGTTCTTTTATTCAAATAGCTCACTTATTGATATTGCTGAAAACATTCTTTGCTTGGTTCACCATTTCTACTCCCAATGTTTCTCTGGGTAGTCACAGAGATGTTTGTATTCTTCTTTTTATAGTGTTATTAGTTAGAAATATTAATTTTGTTATTCCTTTACCTGAAACTCCATTTCTCCTTCTGCCAGCCTATTTGAGATGAACACATCACACCTGACATCCAGTGAGCATTTGTTAGCCTTTAGGGAACCACTGGCAAGTTCTCTGCAAAAATGTCACCCATAATGTCAAGGGATGTTTAGAAAACTTTATCTATGAATAAAGGACCCTGAAACTCTTCTGTTTCCAGAAGATGTTGTCCTTGGGGGTTAACTTAAAAAATCTCAAATTGACATACTGATTGTGGATTCTACATATGATACATATAGATTTTATTTCAATCGTGAAGATTTTATGCTTCTGTTCCTTAATTGCATTAAAATCCTCCATTTTGAAAGCCTAGGGTTGTATCTTGTTACATCCACTTGAGTCAGTCATTCTTGAAATATATAATTCTATTGCAGTTGCAGACATTGGCTTGCTACTTCCTGTGCACCTCTGACAGCCTTTTCAGCTGTCCAGCAGCACACTTGTGACATAGGCATTATGGCAAACCCATTTCAGTGATTAGGAAAAATCATCCCAAGAGGTCACGTTTGACTCATGCTAGAGAGCAGGATCTCCACAGAGTCTAGGCCAGGTCTATTTACTTTGATACAGCCTCAAAGAAAATGTCTTAAAAAAAAAAAATCCTCTCATTTCAGTCTTCATCTAGCATTTAAGGCTTTTATGGCATTAAAACAATTTTTCTTAATTTTGTTTTTCATCCAGTCTTAAATTACTATATTGATTTAAATGATATTTCATCATTTAGTTGAATGCATGTTTATTATACTTATTGAGGCATAATATTAATTATTCAAGCTAAATAAACTACTTTTGCTTTATATCAATAACAAGGCCTTTCAAATAGCTTCAAATGTGTTACACTTTGACTGAAACTTTTGATACCTATATCTCATGTTTTATGCATTGAAATTCACTTAACAAGAAATCAGTGACAGTATAAGATTTTTTTTATTACAAATTCATTACGTAAGCCATTGTTTTTTTCTGATCCTTTATGTTTAAAATGCCATTCTCAAAAGCCAAAAGAAGCCTGAGAAGCCTACATGCCAAAGTGAAAATTCTGTGATGATCCAAAATCCACTATTTCTTGATTTAAAGTAAACTTTCTAAACATGTTCTGAGTTATAACTAATTTCCTTTAGACAACTGATCATCAATTTAAGATCTTCTTTAAAAATTTTTTTTTTATTTGAGAGCGACAGACAGACAGAGAGAGAAAGAGGGAGGAGAGAGAGAATGGGTGTGCCAGGGCCTCCAGCCACTGCAAACAAACTCCAGATGCATGTGCCGCTTGTGCATCTGGCTTACATGGGTACTGGGGAATAGAGCCTTGAGCCAGGGTCCTTAGGCCTCATGGGTCAGATCTTTTTAAATTATTTTTGGTTTTGTTTTTATTTATTTATTTGAGAATGACAGATAGACAGAGAGAGAAAGAGGCAGATAGATAGAGAATGGGTTCATCAGGGACTCCAGCCACTGCAAACGAACTCCATATGCATGCACTACCTTGTGCATCTGGCTTACATTGGTCCTGGGGAATCAAGCCTCAAACTGAGGTCCTTAGGTT
Organism: Jaculus jaculus; assembly: GCF_020740685.1. Classification (NCBI taxonomy): domain Eukaryota; kingdom Metazoa; phylum Chordata; class Mammalia; order Rodentia; family Dipodidae; genus Jaculus; species Jaculus jaculus. The sequence goes on from NC_059104.1 coordinate 38,898,862, forward strand.
TCCTAGGTAAATGCTCAACTGTTAAGCCATCTCTCCAACCCTCAGATCTTATGAGACTGTGAGTTCATATGGACAGAGTAATCTGGTCCTATCTTGATCTTTGTTTTTTTTTTTTTTTTTTGATTCCTAAATAAATTCTCTATGATAGTTGCTATTTAAAATAATATTTCACATTTTTTCATTGTCTTAAAAATCAGGTAATCAACCATTATCCATATCTTCTCAGACATACAAAATTTGAAGTGGTAAGTGATAAGGGTAAATATTTAACACTCTTAAATCTAAACTATTAGGAAATTAAAAAAAAAAAAAGATTCTCCACTAAGCAGAGTCCAAGTTCACTATAGTGCAAATTCAATGAAGGCATTTTAGGGATATTTTTATTTTTAATATTTATTTATTTACAAGAGAGAGACACAGAGAGATAATGAGTAAGAGAGAGACAGGTAGAGAGAAAGGAAAGAATATGACTTCACCAGGTTCTCCTGCTAAGCAAATGAGCTCCAGATGCATGTACCACTTTGCACATCTGCCTTTATGTGAGCAATGGAGAATTGAACCCTTGCAGTTAGGCTTTGTAAGCAAGGGCCTTTAAGCAGCGAGCCAACTTTCCAGCTCTGAGGGATCTTTTACTAAATCATTTAATGCTTTTTAAGTTAAGTCTTTATATTTTACTATTTTTAATAGTCTTACTTGATACTCTTATCAGCCAGTAAATTCATTATTTTTCTGCATAATTTTGCCCCATACCATATTAACCAGAAAATTCACTATTTTTCCATAGTATAATTATTTTTAAAGTAGGTTTTTGCTTCCAGTGGTATGTTTAAAAAAATACTTCTGGAGCTGGAGAGATTGCTTACTGGTTAAGGCGCTTGTCTGCAAAGCCAAAGGATCGAGGTTCAATTCACCAGGGCCCATGTAAGGCAGATAAACAAGGGGGCACATTTATCTGGAGTTCATTTGCAGTGGCTGGAGGCCCTGGCGTCCTTCCCCCCCTTCTCTCTCTCTCTCTCTCTCTCCCTGCCTATTTCTGTATCTCTCTCTCAAGTGAATAAATAAAAATAAAAATATTTTAAAAGTATTTCTGAAGTTCATATGAAAGAAAAAAGGTGGGTTAAGGCATAGAAATATTTTAACTAGAAGATATTGTATATGAATTGTTTTTATTCTTAGTACATTTCAAAGTTCTAAATATGCATATGCAGGGATGGATAGCTCCAATATTTCTTCTGATCTTACAATATTGAAATGTGTAATACTTGCATTCCAACCTAGATATTATTGTATATTTGTGCCAGAATTCCCTGATTCTCAGATCAGCCCTTACTCAGATAGCCTTCCATTCTTCCATGAACTGGGGAGCAGGGTATGCAATTCATACTTTTTATCTGTTTCCTCCACTGAAAAGAGGAAGAATTAAGATAAATTGTTATGTTTGGTGGGACTATTGAAATTAAAATATGTTTTGATTTAATCCACTATTGTAGCAATTTAAACTTGAAGCAAATAACCTTTTGTAGCAGCTTATCATCACCATGGCTATCCTTATCAACTCTCTGTTGAAGGATCTTACTGTATAAAAGCTTTAATTTTCAATGTATTTTTGTTTCTTCAACATGAAATAAAATTTTCTTATTATGCCACATTCCTTTAAGGACTGGATAAAACAAACACACAAACAAACAGCTACTAAAGCAGCAGAGGTATTACTGGTAACCTTACTGAATATAGTTGTTTGATAGTAGCAATCTAGTTTTCTAGGATTAATGTGTTTAATTGCCCTAAAGATGAAAACACAAAGCTCATCAACAAACTTAATCATTTTATTCATTAATTTTTAAAAGGAAATGTAATAGACATGGTCTTTTATGATTTTTTTTTTCTGGGTCTTTTAGCTTTTCTCTTGGTGCCATCATGATACACAATTGTCATTATACTATTTGGGAGGATGAGGCAGGAGGACCTTGAATTCCATGCCAGATTACAATACATAATGAGACCCTGTCTCAAGAAAGGAAGGAAGGAAGGAAGGAAGGAAGGAAGGAAGGAAGGAAGGAAGGAAGGAAGGAAGGAAGGAAGGAATGAAGGAAGGGAAAGAGAAAAAAGGAAAGGTGTAATACTGACAAATGAAAGCATAGTTAGAGATTGATAGCATATGTCTTACTATCTCATCCTTTCTCCCAACTTTCTTTTCTTTTTTTTTTAAACTTATCTGCAATGAAATGACCTAAACCTTATGCTGTAGAGAGTTGTGATGTTATAATTTTGATGCTATATGTTTATGGATTTTTTCTGCTCCTGTCTAAAACGATATAATTCATCCTATATTTGTTTTTAATTGAGGATTTCATGAAATATTTTAGGAAATGGAAGACACCCTGGAATCTTGCAAAATCTGGGTTGGGAAGCACTGGCCAAGAGAATGGTTACTAAACTCTGACCGCTGTTGGGTCAATAGACCAAGCATTTAGACTCAATACACTCCATTTTTTCACCTCTTTAAAGCAAAACTCTTAGTGTTGACTGACTTCATAGTTCAAGTTGGCAGCAGCTAGAAAAATCCTGGAGTAAGCATCCCCCTGTCAAGTATTAACTTCTATATTTACAACAATCTCATTTACCTCAGAGCATTCTTCATTGCATAATAGGACAGAGAGGGAGTTGGGCAAACTACATGTGGTTTGACAGGCACTAAGAAATCAATCTTCAGTGTTGGGGATATTCAGAGTGTCTATGTCAAGATCCAGTGGTGGTACCATAAGAGAAATGGGCATGATAGAGAAGAAACACAGATTGGGGAGGTGAGTATAAGTTTTTCTTTTACTAGATTAGCTTTGAGCTTTGCTTCAATAAATAAATATTTTATTAAAGCAGTATATGTAAATAGACCAAAAAATGGAGAAAAATCATAGATGTAATTGGGTGCATGCTATTTACTTCATTAAGGAAAATAGCTTCTGGCCAAATCCAGTCAGAACTATGAGGCTTCTGTATTGTTCTGGTATCTCCTTGTACCTGTAGCCTGAACCAATTAGACTATTTTGAAATTGTCAACTTTATTTTCACTATGGCATGCGGATGATTTTACTTTAGTATGGTATGATTTCTACACATGCCAGCCAATACTTCTTGTATAGGGGATATGGGCTTTTGGCAGCTTTAGAAGTAGCTGATCACAGTGACTTTGATTTTATAAAAGGAAATATGAAATAATCCAAAAAAGAATAAGCCATTGCAGATAATTGAGAATTGATTATATTTCAAACACACAAAAATGTGAAAAGCTCTAAAGCTCTTTTCTACTTGTAAAGAGAATGCGGTAGACTGGTGGTGAAATATTGAATACAATTTTCTTTATACTGGTCCCAGTGTCAACAGCCTAATAATGTTGGTGTGTTTCTTGGACTTTGGACTCACTAACTTTGTTTTTAGTACATCTGTAAAATGGTAAACTGAAAAAAGAAGACATTTCAAAGCTTGCATACTTACTGCTTTAAGCTAGTGCATCTACAGCAGATGTTGAGATAAAGATTAGCCAATTTTTTTTTGCATGTGGTAGTGCCCAGGCCTTTTAAGAGATCTGTGAATTATAGCTCTGGTTCAGCATGAGTGCAATGAGAAGAAATGTACCTCATCTGTAATACACTGTGTAGACTAATATCAGCTCCTTCTTTTCTTATATTGCAGTGAGATATTGATCTGGTAAAATGGTACCATATTGGAGCTGTCTGTTGTGGTATTCATCATACTGTCACATCCCTAGTGCCTTGGAGTTATTGGAAAGTGGAATTGAGAGAGTTCTGTCATTTGGTGTGGCAATCCATTCACAGGACAGTCACTACAATATTTGCAGTGGCTCACTTTTTCTTTTTCCTAGCTGGAATAGCTTCACCTTTAGTAATAAGAAGGCCTTTCTATTATCCCATGCATACTGTTGTTAATCAGCCGGGTTTAACTCTTCTCTAGTTTGCTTTGTTTGTGTGTCCCTTTCTAGTCCCTGCTCACACTTTCTGCCAGTCGGATGCATTAGGCTTATTCCTAAGGGACTCGTGTATCTGAGCTGTGTCTTCAGGCTTCTTTGCTTTTATCTGATGGTCATAAGGAGGTAAAAGATGAACTTTTACATGTAGAAAGCTTTTACTTTCTTCCCACGCTGAAATATCAGTTAAAGGAGCTTTCAGGAATATAAAAAGATACTGTCAATCTTTAAAAACTAGATTAGGCAGTTTGAATGAATCACATATTTGTTTTGGACTCTTCCTTAAAAAAGAAAAAAAAAAGAAGAAAAGCAGGGAGAAAAATTTGTTTGGAGAAATAATTATTTTTCTAGCTAAGAATGTAAATATGAAGTATATAAAGCATTGATCTCTAGTAAAATTTCCAGTGAATGGAATTTTAGCTGAAGCTAGGGAAATGAATAAGAAAAAGACAGATAAGTTCCTCATTTGTAGGAGTTTAATTGCAAGTAAAATCTTTCATAATGTCAATGTACATGACTATTTTGATAGATATTGATGCAAAAAATATGGTTACTGGAACTGAAACTGTAGTGGTTTGATGAAGGTATATTTATTTTTAAATTGGCAGTTAAAGAGAACTAAAGATGTGGATATCTTATGTATTTAACAGGATTTTATGCTACTCTTAGTACATATTCTCTGCATGTGCATAAATAATCACAAATAGCTTTCAAAACATGCATGAGGCATAATATACATATTTATATTAAGTCATATTGAGGTGTTCAATGTTATTGAAAATATCTACATGTTTGCTAGTGTGTTCAGATGATTAAAAGCTCTGGATTGGCATTTTGTTGATTAATCTTTTACTTTTGCAGCCATCATTCATGTTTGTATGTATATGTGTGTGTGTATATATATATATATATATATATATATATATATATATATATGATCAATAGTGAGTACTAATTAGATAGAAGAACAAGAATACGAGTCTCTTCTCAAAGTTCCTTTAAGGTAACTAACTTTATTGCATTACAATCATGAAATTCACATTGGTAAGTTGTAAAATGATAGCCAAAGTTTATTTCAATAGCTCTATGAAGTTTGGGTGCAGACATTAAGCTTTCATTTGCAGCATTTTTGGCTTTGTTTGCCTTGTTGCTCAATGTGACATGTAATGTATTATAGTAGGGGTGAAACCATGTGCTTTAATTTTGATCTATAGTGATTGTATGGTTACAAAATCATGATGATTTTCGCCTTCTCACTTTCCTATTCACTTCATAGCTGCTATATACCTTTGAGGCTAGTACAATATATTACACCATGTTATGCAGGGAGTGAATGTTTATTTCAAATAAATATACATTTTAGATACCATTTGGTCAAGATTACAGGAATGATTATAAAATGATCTATATTCCTAATGAGCATTTAGGTCAACAAGATCTTAGTTATTAGAAAGGACAGACTAGTACTGTTTGTGTGCAAGCATGGCTGTGTTATTGGCGCTCACTAGAAATAACAGAAATGGAACATCACTGACATCCATAAACAGTTTTAGCTTGATCTGTGCACATGATAAAAATCTTGGCTTCTCCATGCATTTAGGTGCTGTCATAACTGTTGTTGCCAAATAAGAATGCAGTGTGATGTTATTATAGTAAACAGCACTTAAGCACAGCTGGCAGAATTGATCAGGGCCACATTAGAGTGAACTTCAACAGATGACTGACGCAGCAGAAACAATAACGGAATATGCAAACAGTTCTTGCAGTGAATGCTCTGGGGACCAGGCACCATTATTTTTGACTTTGAACAGGGAAAAGGGGCAGATCTGTAACCTCATTCTATACAGAAAGGTTCTGGGTATTATGTAAACATCTGACTGCCATTTATAATGGTGGTTAGTTACAATGCAAAACTGAAACCTCCCTGGACTATTTACATTCCATTAATTATTAAAGGAGAAAAACATAAACATCAGATAACTTTGTTTAATGTTTCACATAGGATTTTTTTAAGGCTGTCTTCTCTCAATTAGTGTTAGTTATCAAGGTTTCTAGTTTCACTTGAGCAGAAATGTGTATGTTTCATTGATGATTTCTACCTCTTCCCTAATTATTACAAGAGATAATTATTTGAACCACACATCACAGCTTTCACACCATGGTGATTTGATCATTGAAAGTAAATAGGGTACAACTATTAGATAAAATTATTCTGGATATTGTTTTTATTCTTGGTTTTAAGGTTAATTTACATTTTGCCAGTTACTAAAAATATGGAAGAGTCACAAAACAATGAGATCAATAAAAGTTCTTTAATTTCCCACTTTACTAGCTTATTGCTGAATTAAACAATTTGCCTTTTAAAGAAATAGCAAACAATTATGTTTATAAAGCCCTGCATTTAAGACATATTAAATGAAAATAGCATAGTGCATTAGATTGCTTTTAAAAAGACCATTTACTTGAAATGTTAACTTTTGTCATTCTTTAAAAAATTATTAATTTTCCTTTTCATACATGCATTTATTTATTCATTTTTTTTTAATGTAGGGTCTTACTCTGGCCTAAGCTTACCTGGAATTCACTATGGAGTCTCAGGGTGGCCTCGAACTGACAGCGATCCTTCTACCTCTGCCTCCCGAGAGCTGGGATTAAAGGCGTGAGCCACCACGCCCAGCAATTTACTCATTTTTAATTAAATACATAGCTGTGGCATTAAGTACAATTATTATTCAGCTTGAAGTTTGAAAAGATAACAAAAATTAAGTAATTGCTGTTTGGTAGCATCACTGTGACTCCCATGCAAAGAAGTGGTATGCCAGACCAAGTGTGGGACACTCAGAGGGATTGGTGACCATGTGTACAGTCTTAAGGATGAATGTGCAGTGGGGAGGAGCTGAAGAAGGGTAATCTAGACAAAGAAAGGAGGCACAAGACAGAGCAAGGTATAAGGGAAGATGACAGAACTCATGCGTCATGCATTTGAGTTTTTCTTCCTACAGTGCCAGACCCACACAGTAGATACTGCTGAAAAGAGTTGTTAATAAACATAAACCTTTAAGATAAGGGGAGGTGTTAATTTTTATTTTCCAATAGTCAACTTTCACAACTGGCGGTCCTACGTTAATCATTCCTCTTCAGAGCCTCAGCTTTCCACATACTTAGCTTTGACTTTGCACCTTCATATGGTTGTTTGTGAAATAATTACAGTACCTCTTGGGTTATTGGGTTCTTGAGAGGCTATGTGATAACATTTATGAGAATTTTGGTTCTTATTCATGTTCACCAAATGGCATAAATACCTAAGAGATGTCTACTACTTGGTTCTTCATTAATACTAAACATTGCTATAGGGTGTCACGTTTGAAACCTTGAAATGTTTCTGATTGTTCACTTAAGGGACAACTGTCATCTGAAAGAAAGATGTTTAAGTAAACTTGTCAACATATTAGTAATTGTAGAAATAGATCATAACTGAGTTTGTATTATGTTCCCCACACTGTGCAATGTATTGCAAAGTTCAGAATTTCCATACTTTGGACGGGTGTGGTAGTGCACCTCTTTAAATCCCAGCACTTGGGTTTGAGGTAGGAGGATCATCATGAGTTTGATGCCACCCTAGACTGCATAGGGAATTTGAGGTAAGCCTGGACTAGAGCAAGATCCTACCTTAGAAGGAAAACACATACACACAAAAACAAAACAAACAAACAAACAAACAAAAAACAACAGAATCCCCATGCTTCATTGATTTGTATACACAGAATCCATATGCTTTATTGATTTAATCACACAGAATTCCCATTCTTTATTGATGTGTTCTCATAGAATCCTCATGATTCATCTATACGTTCACACTAAATCCATATGCTTCATTGATGTGTTTACACAGAATCCCCATGATTCACCCATGTGTTCACTCAAGCACTCAGGATCCCCATGCTTCATCAGTCAGTTCACAGGAAATCTTCATACTTCACTGATGTATTCACACAGAATTCTCATGATTCATTGAAGTGTTCACTAAGATTTTACCTTCTTATTTTCCACTGTTTCTTAGCAAATTACCACAATAAATATACAAATGGCCATTCAAATTCTAAATTATAAATAAATTAGTATGGGGAAGGGCAGATTGCAGGTTGGTTAAAGGTGCTTGCTTGAAAAGCCTGCCAGTTGGGGTTTATTTCTCTAGCCACTCAAGTAAACCCACTAGGTGCACATTTTTTGCACAGGTAAAAATCTGTGCATGTGTGTATGAGAATACATGTATGAACAAGTGTACACATGCACATAGATATGTATAAACATATATAAAGACAAAATATTTTAAAAGGAAATTAATTATTCTAATTTTTTGACAAGTTAATTATTTTATGAGGTTGGGTCTTGCTGTAGCCCAGGATAACCTGGAATTCACTTTGTAATTTTAGCATGGCCTCAAACTCACAGCAATTCTCCTACCTCTGCCTCCCAAGTGCTAGGATTTACAAGTTGCAGTTTTTATATCCACATAATATCTAGTTGCTTGGATTTTGGATTGATAAACAGAAAAATGTAGGAATAGTGAAAATAATTATTCAAGTGTTGTCAAGTAAGGTTTCTAATTCAGGTAAAATTAGAGATGGATTTATAAAACTACATTATGCTATGAAGAGTTATATGTTGATCAGGAAGGTCAAGAACATGTTCCTCAATTGGAAAAGCATTGTTTTCTCTATAGTCAGATCAGAGTAAGCAGAGAGGCCAGGGTCCTGGCTAAGGGTTGTTGTGGTGAGAAAAATGAAACTTACTTTGAATGACAAAGGTATTCCAATCTAGCTCATCATTTTGGAGGTAAAAGGTATCATATCATTCCAAAACCACTTTTGTATTTCTTTTACTTTTCCTGAGAGTACATGGTTTGTTTACCTGGCAGAATCATGTGCATTTTGAGCAGTCCTGTTCTGACCCTCAAAATTCTTATATGAAATACATAGATCTAATTGCCCAGTGAAAGTGGCTACAGTGCCATAAAAGGGCTATTAATACACAATTTAATTAAAAGCCCTAGGGAAATGAGGCCTAAAAGGCTGAACTAGTTTCCTTGCTGCCTCCCATGGACCCATGCGAGACTATCTTAAAAGTAACTATAGTTGCTGAATTTGTCTAAATCAAACATGCACTAAAGAAAATCCCAATATCCCCGAGAGCATCCCTGTGTACAGTACTACTTGGGCATAAGCAATCTTTTTCTCCTGGGAAGCTTGATTTTAATCATTCTTATAAATCCCATATAACATTGCTGACTAAATTACAGAATTTAGTTTTGACTTTCCTCTCTCTCTAAGCATTTTGAATTATAAGTGATATTTTCTAAGAAAAAAAACTATCCTCTTACATAAAATCTTTATTATATATCATTGTTTCATATGTGTAAATATATGTATATATACACATAAATGTAAAGAGTAGTTGTTTATTAGCACAAGTATAAAACATAAATGTACACATATGTTAATGGATCTGTATACTCCTTCAAACTGAAATATAGTAGCAGAAAAAAAAAGTTCATTGCATTCGATTTACAGTTTTTCTTAAAATATTTATTACTGAATAGATTCACTAAAACTGACATAGTATTAAGTTTTTGTTTCTAAGAACATCAAAGTCAAACTAATAGTTGCCAAGGAACCTAGAAACTTTTATAAACTTATACAAACAACCAATGTAAGTTGATACTGACTTCTAGGCTTGTTCAGATAATTCAGCTAGCTTGCAGAACTTCTTTGACCATCTCTTGTACATGTTGTGCAAGCAAAAGCCATAGACAAAAATAGGTTGCTGATTTTGCCGAGATACAGATTTGAACAGGAACTATGCTGTAGTAAGATGGGACCAGTGACTTGGACACTTGTGCTGGTTGTTTTCAGCTTATTAAAATCATTACATCTTTGTAAGTGTCAAATCCTAAATATAGTTATCATAGTTAAGTGAGTTTACTTCATCAGCAATGAAATCTGAGCTACCAAGTGATTCGTTTTTGTATTTTTAATCTCTAAACCTTCCCTTTTCCTCCATATGGAAAGGAGTTAGTTTCTACATTCCTATCCTTGCCTGCCTTTGGTTTTCTTTCTCTTTTACTGCACAGTTTGTATAAACCCCCTGTACAGGACACTTACTCTGATGTAACAAATCCTTCATTGTTCTTGCCATTCAAAGTATGGATGACTGATGTTGGAGAACCTTGGAAACTACCTATTTTCCAATTTTCCAGGTTAGGAATAAAAGCATCCTTTAACTTTCCTTTTCTTTCTTTCTCTTTTCTTTCTTTCTTTTTTGAGAGAAAGAGAGAGAGTAGATACTCTGTTTGGTTTGGAAGTTTCAACATACCTCACAGTTTTTGGTGGTAATTAAGTATTCACTTTGGAGGATTATCCTTTGGATAAAATTTCCCAATGGCACTCTATGTCCTTACAGTGGTTTCATGGTTGTTTCTCCAGGGAGATTCATGCTGAATGCCTTCTTAATCTAAGCATCACATTTTTTAAAATTTTTATTACTTTTTAATTCTGCAAGTACAGGCAGTTTGGTACCATTATTAGGCTCATCCATGACCTACCCCCTCCCCATTGGACCCTCCTTGTTGAGGTATATGGGTCGTGCATTGTGGGGTTAGCCCACAGTTATTGGTATGATAAGTGCCTGTGTATATCATGACCCAACATGTGGCTCTGACATTCTTTCTGCCCCCTCTTCCGCAAAACTTCCCTGACCCATGTTGGGTTCATTTTTGGTCTGCTTCAGTGATGAGGTGTTGGGGGCCTCTGGGGCTCTGGCTCTCTGATTTGGTAGGAGTTGATTTTTCTCTGTATTGGTCTCCTTCCCCCTTGTGCTTGTATCTGGTTCATCAGGAAAACAGCACCCTTGCTTGTTTCGCCAATTTTCCTTAGTTTCAGTCAGAGCCCTTTTGAAGTAAAGCATCCCAATTTAATGAAACAGATTTACAAACAGAAACCTGAAATCTATGTACCTACATTTCCTGTAGCCATCCATGCCACTCCTATGCAAGTTAGACATCCATTACAATCATGTATGGTGATATGGGTATTATCATATTATGATAGCCAATTACTGGTTTTTCTTCTGGTAGGGATCTGAAGTCAAATCTACTGACATACACATCAAAGTTACTATGACAATTATAATTTAGAGATGCCATGATTCTAATGCAATAATTTTTGTAGGCATTTGTGTATTTATGATGTATTTTATGACAAAAAAAATCTCCAGTAGAACTTGAAGAATAAACAAGAGAATAAATAGGGATAAATGGATTCTTTAAATAAGTGCGAACTCTGAGGAATAAGTAATAGAAATGAACACTTATTTTGAAACATAAGTTAATGAAACCTATCTTTTTGTTGTTGTTATTGTTTGTTTGTTTTTATTTCTTTGAGAGCAACAGACAGAGAAAGACACAGAGAGGGGGAGAGAGAGAGAATGGGTGTACCAGGGCCTTCAGCCACTGCAAATGAACTCCAGATGCGTGCGGCCCCTTGTGCATCTAGCTAACGTTGGTCCTGGAGAATTGAACCTCGAACTGAGGTCCTTAGGCTTCACAGGCAAGCGCTTAACCACTAAGCCATCTCTCCAGCCCAAAACCTATCTTAAAAAAAAAAAATTATTTAGTTGTAGACAGAGAGACAGAGAGAAAAGAGATAGACACAGATAATAGGTGTTCCAGGGCTTCTAGTGGCTACAAAGAAACTTCTGACACACATACAACTTTGTGCATCTGCCTTTATATGGGTATTGTGGAATCAAACAAGGGTCAGTAGGCTTTGCAGGCAAGCAACTTAACTGCTGTTCCATCTTTCCAGCTCAAACCTCTCTTTTATAGTATTCAGTGCTATGTAGTTCACAACCTAATTGTATACATGGAATTTAGTTTGATTTTTTTTACAGCAATCATTAATAAAGATGGTATTTTTACCATTTTAGGAGTGAGAAAGCAGACTCAGGCATATGGATTTTGCCAAAGAAATTTAATAAATCAAACAAAGATGGCCTTAAATTGAATTCCTCTTCCACAATTTCTCATATATATTGTGCTTGATTCCAAGACATAAACAAATAGAACATCAAAGCACAGTTCTGGAGTTGCTTGTGCTAACTAATATATGATGCTTTACATATTTAAAACATTCCTAAAGACTACTTTCTATGACAAAAGTTTTCATTAAGACACATTAAAATCTAATTTTAATTTCCATAAAGGCATTTAAATGTGACCCTGAGTGGACCCCTATGAACAATATTCATGCAAAGCTGTTAACACTGTGAATGGATACCATAGCTGCATGTTCTTACTATTGGCCATATAATTGTAAGACATTGCTTTCTTTTTAAAATTATTATTATTATTCACAGTGTGTAAACAGCCATGTTGGTACCATTGTCAACCCCCTCTCTGCCCCCCCCCCCACTCTGCAGGGACCCTCCTCAATGGGGAATGTGGGTCATGCATTGTGGATTTGGCCATCAGTTATGGGAAGAGGCAACATCTCTGAACACAGGCACATTTATGTGCTTCTTTGTACTTGATGGAACTGAATTCCCTAGCTACAGTACAAACCTTCAAATAGTTTATCCTCAAAAAGCAGCAGAATCATTGCCCAGCTCTTCTGATAGAGATATGATCATACATATGCTCCTTCTGGGTTTCCTCCACCATAGCATTCAGAATGTACCTCTGGACCTTTTCTATGTCATTCATAAAATATTATAGACATAGGATAACCAGAATAGAAGATGGTAAGAAATCTGCATACCTTATTTGGGTTACTGTACCTTATTTCTAAAATTCATGAGTTAACTTTCTGATTTGGTGTGAAATGAAAATATATAATGAGGTACATAGTTGATCTAAAGATTTTCTTTTCCAAATCATTTCATGGTTTCACCTTTTTGCTTGCTTTTCCTACCATGAAGGAAGAAATCAGTCATTACACAAAAAAGAAAAACTGTTAAATACAGTGCTTTTAGTGAAATGAAAATTTCAATGGATGTCAGGATAATAAACTTTCCTTATTCATACCTTACCTCCCCTCTATGTTGCTCAGGAAATGAGCAAGGCCCTTCATTATACTTTCTCTTTTTCTCTCTAAGGTTTAGAACTTTCATCTATCTAAAAAAATATTTTCATATATCCAGTTTACTTTGCCTATGGTTAAGAAAGGCTTAGAGCATGCAGTAGTACACATATCTGTGCAAATATTGAATTATTTCAGCTGGGGGAGGTATGGAAAGGAACTTTCACATATGATCTTTCTGCTTTGCTAGTGAGAATGTATTATAAAACATAAATTTTCAAACACCCATATCAATCTTCCCTAACAATGCTTTTGTAAAGTCATAGAAACTGTTTTAAAATATGTAGGGAATGCTAGTCAACTAAGTAAGTGAGCCACACATCTCTAACCTGTCACCGAGTAAGTACCCTTCAAACCAGGTTCTTCTCTGGGTTGTGCCAGATGCCAGCCTAGAATGCTTAAACAAAGTGCTCACATTCTTCTTTTCCATACCTGTAAGAAAGGACATATCCTAAAATCCTAAAGAGTGTAGAAAAAAAATGTGAACCTTCTAGGAAATTTCCTGGTTCCTCCTTTAATTATCCTAACAGAAACTCTTGAATTGATGCAGAACAGACATTGTTGTCACTGATTTCTTAGGTCCATATTCTTAGGATTTTAACCTTACTTATTAACTCTTTTTGGTTGTGCCTTTTTTTTTTCTTTAATATGTTCTAATTTTTTTTGTTTGTTTGTTTAGGGACCTGTAGAAAGGGTTCTATGATAGTCCATTCTTTTGATGATCTATTTTTTTGCATTCACAGGTTAATAAGTTTGATAATGTTTGTACTGTATTAAGTATATTAAACTCTTTATTTATTTTAATTATATTTTTATTAGTTATGTACACAGTGTGTATACACCCATGTTGGTACCATTGTTAGCCTCTTCCCTGTCTTCTCACCTCTGCAGTGACCCTACTAATTGGGGAATGTGGGTTGTGCATTGTGGGGATAGCCATCAGTTATGGGTAAGAGGCAATGTCTCTGTGCATAATGTCCCAACTTGTGGCTCTAACAATATTTTTGGCCCCCCTTCCACAAATTTCCATGAGCCATGTTGGGCTCATTTTAGGACTACTTTATTGATGAGGTCTTGGGAGCCTCTGTGTCTCTGGATATCTGGTTTGATAGGAGTTGATGGTTCTCTGTGTCTATCTCATTCACCTTTATGCTGGTATCAGGTTCACCAAGAAAGTAGCACTCTTGCTCATTTCCCTAATAACTCTTGGGATCAGCTGGGCCCTGTTGAGGTTTGATGGGCTGATTCTTTCTCAGGATCTGCAACCATCTGAAAAATAGCACATTCTTCAGCAGAAAGTGAAGTCAGCCTCAGATAAATGGGATAACCATTATTATATTAGAGAGAATTTCATAGGTGTAGACCCTCTTGTAGCTAATTGGTGGGAGCATGATAATGGAGAACAGGCTCATTTGTTGGGATTTGGTTCTGACTTGTTTCCCAGCATCCATTATGGGTTTCATTCCACTGAGCATACCAGTTAGCTAAATCAAGAGCAGTTGGTTACTCACTATGGCTGTGTGCCACTATTGCATTTGTGTAAGTATCACATTAAGTTGTTTGCTGCTGAGTAGCTTAGATTCTGAGTTGCTTGGACAGATGTTTGTCATTTCCCCCCAGTCTTTCATGTAGAACCTTCTGGCACTAGATGATCTAACTGTCTAAGGACTGACTGTCTGAGATTCCAGCCAGGTGATTATATGTTCTGTACCAACAGCATATGGGTCTTTGGCAGTATGGCCTTATGACTAACCTTTGTTGGCTCATCAAACACTCTGACAGAAATCTGTCTTCTTTTGGGAAACGTTGTAGGTCTCTCTGATCAATAGCTCATTGTTTATGCTAGCCACATGCCAGTACTGGGACAGGCCAGCACCAAGGAAAAGAGGAAGAAAAAGATTGGTAATTTAAAAAGAGACAGAAGAGAGAGTGGGGGGGGGGGGGAGAGAGAGAGAGAGAGAGAAGGGGGGGGGGAGAGACAGGAGAAGATTAAGGTTAGCTTTCATCATACCATCTCCAAGGTGATTCAGGTATTCTCCCTAAAGACCTGATGAAGGTTCAGCCATTTAGTCTATCTTTCAGGATGTAGACGTTTATGGTACCATTACCATTTAGATCCAGTTTTGTATGCCTCCCACCTCTCACTCCCTATTGTCTGATCCTGGAGATGCTTATTAATGTATGCCAGCATCTCTGGCAGATTCAGGTTAGGAGCCACTGACCTCTGCTCTTCAAGATGGTATTGGAAATCCTAGCTCAAGCAATAACACAGGAGAAAGAAATGAAAGGGTTAAAAATTGGAAAGGAAGAACTTAAGTTAGCTCTCTTCTCAAAAGACATGATTCTATACATAAGAGACCCAAGAACTTCCATCTCAAAACTCTTAAAGGTTATTAACTCCTTCAGAAAAGTAGCAGAATATAAAATCAATGCACAAAAATCAGTAGCCTTTCTATATGTAAAAGAAAAAGATACAGAGAAAAAGATAAGCAACATTGTCCCATTTTCAATAGCAACAGCAACAATAATAATACCTTGGAATAACATTAACCAAGGATGTGAAAGACCTATACAATGAAAACAGAAAAACACTCAAGAAAGAAATTGAGGGGGACTTGAGAAAATGGAAAGACTTCCTGTGCTCTTGGATAGGCAGAATTAACATTGTGCAAGTGGCAATCTTACCAAAGGCATTGTACAGATTTAACGCAATACCAATAAAAATCCCAATGTTTTTCTTCACAGAGAGAAAAAAATGATCTGAAAATTCATATGGAATGGCATAAGGCCTTGGTATCCAAGCATATCCTCAGCAAAAAGAAACACCTCTAGAGGCATCACCAAACCTTATCTAAGCTACATTACAAAGTCATAGTAATAAAAACAACATGGTACTGGCCTAAAAACAGGATTATAGACCAATGGAACAGAATCAAGGACCCAGACTTTGGGTGAAGTTACTACAGCTACTTGATATTTGACAAAGGCCCTAACAAAGTATATCAAACTCTTGTTAGGCTTCTGTCCTTTGGGTATGTACCCTTCTTCTCTATGCAATTAAAATCTCATTCTTCCACCATGTCCTGGAAACTGCTATGTAAATACCAAGGATTTCATCATAGTTGTTTAATTTAAAGAGTTGTCCAATCAGAAACTGAGGTCTTCATTCTCTCCCGTTTGTTATGTGATTTCAAGGGAAGAATGTTGCTTCCAGCCTCATCAAAGACCCTGGGGAAGTAGCACAAGGAGAAGTTTTTGTTAGAATTTCCTTCTGGAGCAGCTTGATGAGAAAAGTGAATGCACATTTAGGCTAAAAGTGTTATATGCTGATCCCTCTGCACACTAACCTCCGGGAAATGCTCTGAGATAAAATACAGTGAGATGAAAATAAAGTTCTGGCTTCTCAAGGAAAAAAAAAAAAACCCCGAAAAAATTGAAAAATTGAATAGGATGAGAAAACAAGACTGCAATACTCCCAAGGTGATGTTTGAAGGAGGCTACACAGAGGAATGTTAGTAGAAGCACCTTTAGTGATAGTTAAAAAAAAAAAAAAAAGATTTTTGTTTGTTTGTTTTTAGTTTTCATTAGCTTCATTAGCTCTATTTAGAGGAGGGTACTGCAAAAGTAAAACATTTCTTTACATTTCCCCTCTTTATCTTCCAAGGAAATTACAATTACTAGCTAGAATTTAAATATAAACCAGTAAAAATTCATACATATGCCATAGTTAATTAAACCAGCCAACATTTTTTCTAGATAGTGGCTGAAACATGAAACATTTTACATGTTAAAATATCAAGTAGTTATTGGAGGGAAAAAAATAATAAAGACTAAAGTCCAGTAATGATAATTAATACTTGAAACTTAAACTGAGAAAAATATTAATTTCTGTGTTCATTAAATTTCTATGGAATATTAATAAAAATGGAAAGTGTTATCATTTTTCTTCTTTTTTAAATAGATTTTAAAATATTTATTTATTTATCTGACAGAAAGAGGCAGATAGAGAAAGTAGAGGTGGGGAGAGAAAAGGCATGCCTGGGTTTCTAATCAGGCACACAAGCTCCAGATTCATGTGCCACCTCATGCATTTGGCTTACATGGGTACTGGGGAATCAAACCTGAGTCCTTAGTCTTCATAAGCAAGGGTCTTAACTGCTAAGACATCTCTCTAGCTCAGTTTTCTTCTTTGTTTTTTTAAGTAGCTATGAGTAGATGTTAGGAAAGATATTACATTCTTGTATGTTTATGTGCCAGTAGAGTTTAGGAAAAAAATATATAATTTACTCACAATAAAATGTATTTTTGAAGGATAATTAGCATATTAAATCTATTTTAAATCTACTTCACACTGATAATTTATCTCACAGTTTGAAGAACTATTTTGTTTAATTTAGTTTTCTTTTTTTTAACTTTAGCTTTTCAATGGATAAATTATATATACATATATTTATATGCATATATGTGTGTGTATATATATATATATATATATATATGTGTGTGTGTGTGTGTGTGTGTGTGTGTGTGTGTGTGACATCTTGAATGTGGGATGTATTCCTAAATAAAGGTCCCAGTGTCTTTGTATGTTAGTATTCTCCCCTGATAAGAATAGAGATGTAGAGTTGATTTTCATTTCTAGAAAACAGTAGGATGAAAACACTTCTATTAGCCCATTATTTTTATGAAAATCTGCCGTTACCCTTATGTGATAAGGATATTCCATGTGGATATTTTTTATTCACTGTTTCCCTCTACTCATCAACAATTAAAACAAAATGGTGTTTTGGGGCTGAGGTTGTAGCTAAGTTGCAGAGACCTTCTCTAGGATATGCAATAGAGAACGTTCAGTCCCCAGCACTTAATCAAAACTAATAAATGTCTTCCGTCAAGTAATGGTGAGCCAAATAAATCCTAGGCACAGTTTCAAGGAACCTGTTGTAATATATGTGGAAAGGTAATAGGAAACATAGCAATTTACCTATGTAAAGTGATGAAACAATAAAGGCAGCACTGTAGGGCAAAGAGAGTGAAATATTGCAACTCTTGTTTTGAATAATAACAGCGTCATCTTAGTTTAAGAACACTAATATTACTCATTAACATATATTGAAACTGTCTGTATTGCCACCACACCGATATTCATCCTTATAATCATATGAAATAGGAAGTCATACAGTATATTTAAGAGTTGTAGATCAAATGGTAGCTATGACTTTGATTTTAATATATTATTGACTATTGAGCATAATATTAAAACCAGTGTTTTTCTAGATGTAGAGAAATTGAAAAATGGTGTCATGTTATACAAGTAATAGGAAGAAACTTTAGTAACTTTTCAACATAAAATGGTATATTCTGATATATGGATGCTATGAAATTTTATATATATTTGTGTGTATACACACACACACACACACATATATATAAACATATATATATATAAACATATATATATGTATATATATATATATATATATATAAACATATACAATTACACTTCATCTACCTTTAAACATGATACTGCCTTACATCACAAAAATTTAAGTACTTGCTATTTGATCTGCCAATCTGAATAGTATTACCACAAGCAAAAAATGTCCTCAGAAATACTGCCATTTGAAATTTAAATAAATCATAACATTACCTAACAATTTCAAAGAAAGCAGCTCAGATTTTTCTTTCAATGTAATTTAAAAATTTTAAATAATGTCCACATTCTAAGGAATCTAACTTTTCATTCAACGTTCTATCCTACTAACTAATTTTGAAATATTTACAAAATGGCAGTCATACTTTGAGGAGAAAAACATTTGTGAAAACTTTGTTGAGTCAGTGTGATAGTTTTGTTTTATTTTTATAGTGAATTTTCCTATGGCTGGTAAAGAAAGAAGTATTTGGCATTCATTTAATTTGAAGTAGGCAGTACAAATGGTGTAGAGAAGATATGCCAGATGTGTGATTTGGCTGTCTTCATCAGTCTTGAGAAAACAGAGTGAGCAAGGGATAAACTCAATGGATGTTGAATTACTTTTGTGTGTGGGATTGTAGTTAATGAGACAATGTCTGGATGCAATTATTTGGAAAGTTCTTGACCTTTTATTTGTACAAGTTGATATAATTATGATTTCATGAGGAATAGTTTTGAAATTCTTAAACCAATTTTAGCCCAGTGTTTATATTGTGTCTTTTACTTTAGAAATCCTGGAAATGTTTTCTACTTCAAATTTTTATACTTCATCTTTAGAAGCACATGTGATTAGCTTCAGAGAATTTTAGTTTAAGATTACATTTCACATACTTATTTGTGCTTAACTAAAAAGAAAAGATCTCACAATAGTGTTACAGATTTTTCAATTCAAACTTCTATTTGTGCTTAATGACCAAAACAGAAAAAAAATCCATATAAAGGCATTTTAACTGACCAGCAGCAGTCAACCTAGCAGCCGCAAGTCTCATCCCAGTGCTGTCTATGTTTAGTGCTCTCCTGTCCAGTAAGATGATTACTTCTTACGTATACCTTTTGAGCCTTTAAAATGCCAATCACATGTTACTGTACAATGCAGAACAGCATTAGAAAAAGATAATATTTAAAACAAAACATAGCTGTCTCAAAGTTTTATATAAATTACATATTAAAAGATGCTTCCTTGAATATGTTAAGTAAAATCTGATATTAAATAACTTAATTTCAAAATCCTAGGGTACTTATCACCACATTTTCAAATTTTGGGGGGGGGTCTTATTAAGTTTATTTTTCTCCCAAAATTAAACTTAAACTTTTCCTTTGTCCTTTCAAGAAGCCTGCAACTCCTTGGGTGAGAAGTTACTTCTATTAAGGGCTTCTTTCCCTTTCTCTTCTTCCTCTAACTTCTCACAATGATTTCTCCTTTTTCTCTTTAGTTTTAGTACTGTTACCATATTATGTCATTCCTTGAACTGAATTTCTTAGCTGGTATCCTAAGTGTAGTTTCTTAGTTACACAATTGTTTGTAGAATTTCTGTCTGCTGTTAAAATTGGAGACAGAGTGGGATGAAATTGTTTTCTACCCGCTCTGTCTGCTCAAGCAAACACACTGTACCTGCATTTCTTGAGAATGAAACGTGTTTCTTTCTGTCTGTGGAGTGGATCTTCTCACAGAACTACTTCCATAGTGAGCATCTTTTACTGGTGAAACTATATCAAACCTCAAAAATATGAAGGAGTCCTAAAGGGCCATCTTTTCTTAAAAACATCACAGAATTCATGATTTGAATTATTATCCCTGTATAGATGATTTCCAAATGTCATTGTTCCCTAAGTACTAGAAACACTTGCACAATTCCTTGATAAAGAGCATGTATAAAATCTACCATCAAAATATATTAAAACTGCACTTCAATCCTATGTTATCCTGTTTCCAACAAGGCCACTTATGTTTTATTAAACTAGGCTATTATGTTTTAGTCATTATTAATAAAAATGTCAGTTTTACTTGTTTTTCTCATTTCATTAACTGTTAAGTATTGCTGATTATAATTTCACATTCTTACAACTTCATCTTGGTCATTGCTTCTAGGTTACACTTTTGTATATAGACACAACTTAAAGAGCATGTGTTTCCTTGACTTACACTTTTTTAATAATTGTCATTATTTGGGCATTGGAAATAGCCACAAGTATTCTTCCAGGCTTTGGTTCTTCAAAGCTATTTGCTATAAATATCTAGAAAATACATGGATATCTCTAGTTCTCTATTAAAATTTGTCAAACTCTGTTGATGCAACTCTCTGCATTCTAATGAATAGTACCACAAGGAAAGATTTTGGTCACATTTTATATGACTTTTAAAACAAAGTGAGATGTGGAATCAGTCAGCAATCAATTGCAGATGCCTTTTGCAAGATTTTTTTTAAGTTTGCTGACATCAGCAATTCCTATCATGATCTAAAACAAATTCCTATTCTATTGTGTTCTAAAACTAAGCAGGTTGTGTTGTAACAAAAACATGTGAATTTTTGAAGTAGATTATTTCACGGAAGGTAAAATTATATAGCCTAAATTACTTTTCTTCTAAATGGTTTGGTGAGGAGCATGAACCCCACAAAATTTCCTTCATAGGTAAGAGAGAGTTTATATTCAAGTATGCCTTACTTTTTAAAATGTGTGCTTTGTTTTGATATTTATGGACTAATGTATGAAAGATATATTATTTTAAGAGAAGAATACAAATTTGTTATTATGACACATGAGCCATTATATAAAATAAGGTATACTCAATGCAATGCTATCTTATAACACTACAAAATAATTAACTTACTTCTATTAAGCAACCAAAACATTGTGACTATCAGAGTATTAGGAAAACTTGTATTTAAGAAGAATTTACTCCTTTGGATTGAGTGTCGTCCAAATAGGTGCTGTTGGAAAAACAATGATTTAATAACTCTCATTATCTACTAGTACATTCTTAGAGTTATCAAAGTATGCCCAAAGAATGTTTCAAATGGAAGCATAATTTAAAATTACAACAAAACCAGAATATATATATATATATATATATATATGCTGTTTTTCACTTGCTATTTATGAATGCCTTTCCTACTTGGTTAGAATTTCAGTCTGGAAATGAATTTGCATTTCCAAAGAGAGGAAATAAAATGAGCAAATACAAAAATGTGGGAGAGATCATGGAGACCAATCAGAGCAATTGTAGAGAGCTGAAATAGAGTTGGTACTTGGGATCAGACCAAAAGTTGATTCTAGTTTCTTGTGCAGGGATTTGGAAATATTCCTGCAAGAGGGAGTTGGCAAGATGTTGATGAAAAGAGCCAGATAGTAAACATTGGAGGCTTTGTGAGCCAGGTGGCCTTTCATACAACTATTCAACTTTGCCACTGTGGTATGAAAACATGAGGTAATATGTAAACACGTGACCAGGACTATGCTTCTAGTACAGCTGAAGCTAGAAGAACAGGTAGGATAGATCTGGCCTGCACTGTGTAATCTGCTGACCTTTAACCTAGGGAATTGTGATCCAGTTGATGGAGCTAAGCAAAGAGGAGATGTGATTAAACTAATGGCTGAAGTAAAACAGTAGAAGCTACAGTGAAGGGAGGGAAAGATTTAATTAAAGCTTGAAAGGAGAGCTCAAGCAGGTCATGGAAACTCAAAGATGATGGTAAGAAATATTTTGTCAGATTCTTGAGCCTATATCGCCCTTCATAGAGTGAGATTAAGAACCACTTCCATGACAGTAAGACCTACCCACAAACTTGGCAGAATAGAGTAATAGAGCAAATTAAACAATATGAGTTTCACAAATTTGAATATAATTTTTTTCACTGAAAGAAATCTAAGTGATGCATTTAGCAATATAACATACTATTTAGACATTTTAGTTGACTACAGATTCATTTACTTTGAGAGATAAAGATGAGGAAATAAGCTATTAAAATAATCTCAGGAAGAACAAACAAACAAACAAAAAAAAAAACTTCTGGAACTTTAAAGGCTAAGCTCAATTATTATGTTTGATGCTCCCAGCAAATTTCGAAGAAAATAAGATGATACTTTTGTCTTGATAGAAAACGACTTTGTGTACTGGGCGTGGTGATGTACACCTTTCATTCTAGTACTCGGGAGGCAGACATAGGAGGATTGCCGTGAGTTTGATGCCACCCTGAGACTCCATAGTGAATTCCAAGTCCACCTGGGCTAGATTGAGACCCTACCTTGAAAAACCAAAAAAAAAAAAAAAAAAAAAAAAGACTTTGTGAAAGTTTATGTTAACTATTGCTTTCAAAGGGCATCACATTGAATTGAGAATACATTTTCCAAACTTCCCAGTATTCTAATCTAAAACAATTCTTGCAGCATAGTCTACTGTATTGCCTAAATAGAAGGGTACCATCCTAGACTTTGAAAATGAATAGTTAAGTGGCTTGCCTAAAGTCACATTGCATTCAACTGATACTTTCTAGATTAAAATGTTGTTATTTTGTGTTTTTAACCCAGATATATCTCCACATTAACATTAATACCCTTTGAAGAATATTATGTGTGCAGAGAGAGCTATATCGCATAGAGTAGGAATGTCAGATTACATTTAGAAATATCAGATTACTGCTAGAGAGATTGCTTAGTGGTTAAGGTGCTTGCCTGTAAAGCCAAAGGACCTTGGTTGGATTCCCCAGGAGCCACGCAAACCAGACACACAGGGTGGAAAAGGTTTCTGGAATTTATTTGCAGTGGCTGGAAGCCCTGGCATGGCCATGTTCTCTCTCCCTCTTCCTCTTCCTCTCTCTCAAGTAAATAACTAAAAATAAAATATAAAAAAGACAAAAAAAGTAATATCAGATTATCACCAAGGTTTTAACCCCACCATATCCCACAGTAAAACAGATGAACTATAATAAACATGCACTCATTATTTGCTATTATCATACTTTGCTTGAAAAAGAAACAGCAGTTTATTATAATTTAATTAAAATATATACTTTTAGCTTACTAATGTACTGAAAATGCCTTTCAAATCTCAAAAGGACACTGTTACATTCTAAACTCAAGAAGTTATAGTCCTTATTATTACTCAGCTAAAATAATCACATTCCAGAAAAAAATACTAATACATATACTTCTATTTACTTTACACCACAATCAAAACAGCAAAATATAATTATTGGGCAGTAACAGAAACCATAATGGTAACATATAAAGCAAAATTACTCTGTGAAATAATGAGTAATTAGGTGACTTACATATTTATATGTTCAAAAATGCAAAATGATCAAGTATATATTTTTGTGCATACATGTGTATATATGTATATATATAGTATCAGTATGCATATTATATAAACATGGAAGTCAAGTAATAGGCAATAACATAAACATTTTTTTTTTGATAGGGTCTCATTGTAGCCCAGGCTGACCTGGAATTCTGGAATTCACTATGTAGTCTCAGGGTGGCCTTCAACTCATGGGGATCCTCCTCCCTCTGCCTCCTGAGTACTGGGATTAAAGGTGTGTACCACCATTCCTGGCTCATAAACACTTCTTGATTGAATAGATGTATGCCTTTGCATGCATGAATCCTATGCTTATAACACATACAGTCAGAATTATAGGATTTGCCCTTCATGTGATTGAAATACGTTTTACAGACACTTTTATTACTTCCGTGTATTCAGCTTTTCACGTAGGAAAATGTACTATTCATGTACTTTAAGTACCTGTTTATGCTTGGAGAGTAGGTTTGTACAGGGCCCCAGGTAAAAACTTTTGCCCTTTCTTGAAGTTAATTCCCTTTTATTTAAAAAAAAATCTTTATTTTTTATTTATTTAAGGGACAGAAAAAGAGGTAGAGAGAAGGAGAGAGAGAATGTGCACAACAGGGCCTCCAACCACTGCAAACAAACTCAAGATGCATGCATCCCCTTGTGTATCTGCCTTATATGGGTCGTGGGGAATTGAACTGTGGTACTTTGTCTTTGCTGGCAATTGCTTTAACTGCTAAGCCATCCCTCCAGCCCCTATTTTTTCCCTATTAGTTGTTTTATTTTTCTTGTTATAAGTCTAACAAAGTTCATCTACATATATTGAACCACAAAGAGGAGACCAGTGTTGGGTGCTCCTTATAAAACTGAGACAAGGTTACTAAGCTAGTGAGATTTTCTGAGAGGAAGAGCAATCACAGGTCCTTCTGTTGCTTTGCATTTAGGTTACAATGCTGAAATAGAGAATTCTGTTTACTAGTTATGTACACAGTATTTATGCAGCCATGTTGGTACTACTATTAGCCTCCTCCCCATCCTTCCCCCTCCTCATGGACCCTCCTCATTGGGGCATATGTGTCATGCATCGTGGGGTAGCCATCAATTATGGGTAAGAGGCAATATCTCTGTGCATAATGTCCCAACATGTGGCTCTAACAATCTACCATTGTTAGCCTGCTGCCTGTCCTGCCCCCCTCTAAAGGGACCCTCCTTATTGGGGAATGTGGGTCATGCATTGTGGAAGTATCCACCAATTATGGAACAGAGGCAATGTCTCTGTGCATAATGTACCAACTTGTGGCTCTAACAATCTTTGTGCCCCTTTTCCCCAAATTTCCATGAGCCCTGTTGGGTTCATTTTATGTCTACTTTGGTGATGAGGTTTTGGGAGCCTCTGTGTCTCTGGATATCTGGTTTGGTAGGAGTAGAGTGTTCTCTGTGTCTATCTCCTTTACCTTTGTACTAGCACTCTTGCTTATTTCTCCAATTACCCTATGATTTCAGCTAGGGTCTTGGTGAGGTGTGATGGGCTGATTATTTTCTCAGGATCTGTGTCCACCTGAAAAAGAGAAGCAAATTCTCCAAAGAAGAGAGAAGTCAACACCAGATAAATGAGATAACCATAATTATTTTAGAGAGAATTTAAGAAGTGTAGGCCTTCTTGTAGCCCACTATTGGTGGTAGCTTGATAATGGAGAGCGGGCTTATTTTTGGATATGGTTCTGACTTGTTTCCCAGCTCCAGCTGTGGGTTCTATTCCACTGAGGGGATCAGTTAGCCAAATCAAGAGCAGCTGTTTATACACCATGGCTGTGTGCCACTATTGTGCTTGTGTGAGCTGATGTTTGCTGCTGGGTAGCTTAGATTCTGATTTGCTTGGATAGATGTTGGTCACTTTCCCCCAGTCTGTCATGTAGCACCTTCTGGCACTAGATGATGTAACTGCCTGGGGACTGACTCTCTTTGAGATTCCAGCCAGGTCATTCCATGTTCCATGACAACATCATTTGATGTTGTCAACAGTAGGGTCTTAACGAGTAACCTTTGGTAGGCCATCAGGTACTCTGACAAAAATCTGTCGTCTTTTGGGAAATCTTGTAGGTCTCTCCGATCAACAGGTCATTGTGAATGTTAACTGCAAGCTAGTACTGGGAGTTATAGTCCAACACCAAGGTAAAGAAGGAAGAAAAAGATAGGTTTCCTTTTGGAGAGACTGAGACTGCATCACCATATGTAAATACAGTAGCAAATGGATTTGCACATGCTTGCATTTATTCTGGAATGATGCTAGCAGCCTTTCATTCTGTAGACCTCTGGGCAATCTTGTGTTATATGCCATTATCTTATTAAGTAATGTCACATAAGTAGTGTGTTGACATGGCATGGGAATGATTTTGTCAAATCTTCATTATATAAATACTGATCTTTACTACTAACACTGAATCATCATCAACCAAGTTCTTGCCAAGGTCAATGCCATGTTGATGTCTTCCTTAATAGACATATTCTTCTAAAAGAAGGACAACATCAGATAAAAAGAGCAGTGTCCTTTCTTACTCATTATTTTGTATGGTTCTTGAAATAATTTTCTTTCAAGACCTTATGCTTCAAATGAAAACTTTAATCTTCTAGAGCTATCTATTGTCTTTTGACAATATAACCAATGTGAACTTTCAAAAATGTTGCAAAAAATTGTGATATTTGGTTCAGAAATGTCAGTCAAAATCTTGTCATTAATCACAACTGGGAAAAGAAAATTGAAAAACACATTCATTGGGGAATAATTTATTCTAAGCAAATTTGCACTCTAGAATACAAAACATAGCACTTAATATATACCAAAGTTTAATGCAATATCTTAAATTAAATTCTCTAGGTGACCTTGTGGAACTTCCCTTCCTCTTGCCATTCTTAAATAGTCACCAACACCCCCCCACCCAAAGCCCTTACTTGGGATTCTTTACTGGACACACTAAAAAACACAGTGGTACTTTCAGTATGCTTTTTACTCACTTTTTTCTGGATTGTATAAACTGACTCTCATAATTCATTTGCATAGTTAAAATTTTCCACAACAAAACCCGAACAGGTCTTATGTGTTGAACAAATAAAGTAAGCTTTGTTGTTATAGATCAGGAAAATTCTCTATTACACATTCCTTGTGTAGAATAAAGTGGACAGCTCATGCTGAGAAAACTGAAACATGGCGAATGTAAGAGCTAAGGAGTAGACAATACACTGAGGAGTGTCTTAGACACAGGTCCCTGATCATCACGGTGAGCCATCCTCCTGGCATGATTAAAAAGCATGAGCTGATCTGTTGCTCTCTTGCAGTTTGTTATGTCATTTTCTAAATTCTACATGCTAATGATTTCATCTTTATGTTTAAGTTTACAAAAACCTTTGCTTCTCCTGTGTTAAATGCATTTGCAAAAGGGGGCTAGTGGTCATTTTGGACATCACAGAATAAACTTTTCCTTTCCTAAGCATAATGTTCCTAATGTGGACATATTTATGATGATAGCATCAGTCCTTCGAGTCACTTTCTCATCTCCTTAGAACCTGCTCACAATGCCAATCTGAAAGTATCCTTTTTATGACTGAACACCTAATTTCAGATGTCTAGATCTTTGGTGAGTTGTAGTTTCTGGGTCTACATACAGCTATAGTTTTGATAAGTACTCTAAAATATAACATAATTTTTCATATTGTGAAATCATTTTTCTGAATATTTTCATTGAATCAAATGCTTTCTTATTGAGCTAAAATGTATGTACTCTATAGAAAACGTAATGCTCTGTGAAAAGCATTGCTTTGAATTGATACAAAAGAAATGACATTATAGACACAGTTAGTGAGTTCCTCTACATTTGCATATTTTTCCTGTGGAGGTGCTGGATGTAAGGTATGTTTTGCATTAAGTTGCACACCTGATTATATGCCTGTTGGAAGTTTTCCAGAGTGTGGTCTGGAAGGTACTGTTACTTCCAACTTGTGCCACTGAAATTAAGATCTACTCCCCAGAGAAGACAGGAGAATTAACACAGCATGCTTTATGCACAGTGAAAACAAACTAATCCGCTTTACTGTTTTGCTTAGAACTCTAAAATGTGTGATAGCACAGAGCTGTGGGTGAGTGAGTGAACTCTGGTTTCAGAAAAATAGAATCACTGATTTGGTTATGTAGCTTTGTGGTAGGTTGTCCTGAAACAGTAAGACCTCCTGAAAACAAGGGTGTTACGCTGACAACACTCTAAAGTGATACTTTCTTGTGTTTCCTTTTCCTTGTTTTCAACTTTTTATTGCACAAAAGATAAACCGATCTTAGATAGTAAAATAAAGTCAGAATCAAAATCAACATATATATAGCTTGCCTCTTTGTATATCAATCGTCTTTTAATATCAAGTAAACATTGATGCCATGTCATTAGCAAATAAATAATAATCATTCAGACATGAAGAAATATTCAAAGACCAGAGAATTTTGGTGACAAAGACAGGAGAAATAATGGAAATGTGCACTAGGGCTGTTGGTATATCTTGTAGGGAATATCTAGAAAATTAGATTAATCAGGGTGCAGACATTGGAAGAAAGTTTGTGTGAATGCCTGACAGTCTTGCTCTTTCCCTCATTTCAAATGTTGGCAGGGTAGCAGGCAGCTCCAAGGGAAATGTGCTCCTTTCATACTTGAGTAATTGATGAATTGTATGCAATATGCAAATGAGAATCCATAAATCTTATGAATGACAGCTTAATTTATGTGAGCCTTAATGAATGCAGGATTAGATTTTAATTAAATATCCTCAAAGGCACCCTGAGTAGTAGATTTTTTTAGGCCTTGTTTTTTGAAGACTTGTTTCTCAAGCAATACATTTTACAAAAGCAGAAAACCTTGCAAAGAAGTTAGCATATATTTTAATAATAAGCATTGTTTTATTTTACTAATACTATAGCAGAGTGATAAGTCATGAACAAAATGTATAAAAAATTCCTTATTTTTTACACATTTTATTAAATTGACTTATTTTTAATGACTATTGGTCTCTAATATTATATGCTATTTTCAAATACAAGGGAGTTAATAAAAGTTCACCAAAAATATAGTACAATATGATAATTGTTTCATAGAAGATTATATTATATAGATAAACATTTAAATTATTAAATCTAATCTAAATAAAGTAATGTCTACTTAACCATTTTTTCTTATCAAAATTGCCTCTCTAGACAGTACATAATGAGATAAAATGATAAATAAGACTATTTCATGCATGATGTTTAATGAAGAGAATTGTACTCTAAAATTACACTGAACTAAAATATCCTCAAGTGGAAAAGTGACCTCTTTATTTCACATTTATATGTTGAACATGAATATAGGATTTTCATTGATTGTATATGAGAAATACCATTTTACTTTTTCTTTTATACACTTACTTACTGAATTAAAATTAGTTTAACATGGATTTGGTGTTTGGATTCTAAATATTTAGTTCTTCATTTTAAATATTTACTAGTGCATCACACTAAGTTTACATTTTTAGTTTTCATTAGTTGTTTGAATTAAATCCATGTCAAGTCTGGATGTAATGTTTAAAGTACCTGTGTGAGGGTAACTAGAAAAAAAAAACAGTTTATATTTTCTTAGTTGAAACAAAATTGTGTAGGTTAAATGTAGCTTATTACCTCAATACTATATATCAGTGCAGGTGTGTAATCCACTGAGAAGAAGAGAAGTTTAGAACCTGCCAGCCTTGTCTTCATTCACAGCTGAGGTTCTCAGGTAGGAGTATATGTGAAGACCTAGAAATTACTGATATCAGTTTGAGTTGGTGACTGTGTATTCATTTATGGCTAAAAATGTCATTTATAGCTAAATAATCTTCAATAACTGCTCCAATGGATTATTTATCTAAAAATACAAACTAAGATAATGTAACAGATCATAACAAATACCTGGCACCATACATTAAGGTGTATCTGTATGAAACCAGAACAAAGCATGTAATCCTATTTCTTTATAAAGCAATATGCTACCCATCTTTTAATAGTGAGCATTGACTCATTAAGTGAAAGAAACAATTTTGCATAATCTTACATTTAAAAAAAATTCCTTGTAACTTTTAACTCTGTATTATTTCTTTTCAGAATAGTATCCAGTCCAATCTTCCTACATGTGTGACTTAATGTCTATCATGATTGCCATGTGAAAATGTTGATGGATTTAGGAACTTATTTCTCTAACAGAGATTTCAAGTTTTCTCTTAAAATGGTTATGTAAACAATATGTCCTGACAAAAGTGAAATGAATATGAACTGACTAGCATAATGGTATATGTCTGTAATTCTACAATTTCTGAGGTGAGGCAGGATGATCATGAGTTTGAGGACAACCTGGGTTACATAGTGAGATTTTGTCTCAAAATGATGACCTACACAGCATGACAATATTATTGAAAGTAAATAGATAAAAATATTTAAATATATTTTAAATTTCTATGGTTTAACTTAATATCTACAATTTATATAACAATTGTACTCTGATTATCACAACCCTTTCCTAAGAGGTGATAAGCAAAAGTGTTTCCATTAATATTGAAAGTATGATAATATAGTGGATTATCACCCAAAGTAGAGGAGATTCCCAAGAGAAATTTCTAAAGTGTAATTTTATATTCTGATGCATTCATATTTACTACCTCTTCTGCCTTCCTTTTTAAAACTCAATTGAGTCTGTATCATTATTTTCATCAATGTTACATTACTCTGCAGAGTTAAAGCCTTTTTCTTTCCTTTCTTTTGGTTTTTGTTTTTAGAGAGTTGTTACTATTTTGATGAGATTTGTTTTAATAGAAGCTTTTTGAACCTTTTCTGTTAAACTAATATTATTTCAAAACTAATTACTTGCAAGTTTTTCATTTTAAAGTATTTTTTACATGTTCAATTTGGCTAAGAGATATTTGAAAGTTCACATATAGAGTACTCTCTCTGACAATTTTAACATCCTTATGAATTTTCCAATGGGATTTATACAAGAAATGCTTCTTGTTTTGAAAGTCTAAGTAACACTTTGTTGTTATTTGTATAAATTATAACTTAAATATTAATCATTGAAAGTTTTCCTAGATAATTGTTTTAGATTTTCAAGTATCTGGAGGTTTTTCTATCCTTAACTTGTTCTTTATTAGAGCTGACTGGAATTATTTTTTCAAAAATAACATAGGTAAAAATCCTAAGAAATCTTTGTTGCAAATTTATTTTCCTGTGTTTAAAATGGTATAGTTCATTTTATTTCAATAATGTAGTTTGTTTCACTTAGTGTCACAGGTATGGAGTTTCTTTAAAAAGTAACAAGTAGGTAAAACTTTGCTCTGTAAAACATTAAGACAAAAGTCAAAAGGAAGCATGTGGTATCTTTGTGTTACTTCATATGTTCTTATAAGTTATTTGGAAGAACAGATCATTGTGTAAGCTTTGTGCGCATGGTTGCCATCTCAGATTTCATTGTTGAATCACTGGAGAAATAAGGATTCAAAGTGGCATGCATTGGTTATATAAATTTTGCTTACTGAAAATAATTGTATTTAATCCAGTTAGCAAATTATGAAAAGCAGAAAGTTTTCTTTACTTGGAAGTCACCAAAGATAAGTTTATCCACCAATCAAACTATGTTTTGGATTTGTGTTTGAAGAATGATTGTAATTGTAAATTTACTTCTCAGTTTGGCTGTACAGAATCCGTACTGCAATAAACACATTAGAATATTTTATGAATTATTTCCATATTTCTCTCTTTGCTAAGAAATTATCAAGCTTCATGTCATTCTCTTTAGATATGAACAAATATTTGTGTTTATCCAAGGTTTCAGTGAGTACCTGCAAATGTTTTTATTATACTGAAAACACACATTTCATGAACCTGAGAATAGTTATTATATATCAAAATATTCTGAAAAGAAAGTGATAATACACAATGCAAATCAATCATTTATGATTTATTCATTAGGGAAAAACTATAAAGGCTGATGTGGGAATTGAAGGTAAACTTTATTTTATGAAACATAAATTTATCAATTTTATTTTAGCTTATCAAAAACAATTTTGGGGCTGCAGTGATGGCTTAGTGGTTAAGGCATTTTCCTATGAAGCCTAAGGGTCCATGTTCAATTCCTCAGATCCCATGTAAGCTGGGTGAAAAAAACGATACAAGCAGGCAAGGTTGCACATGCGCACAAAGTGGCACACACTTCTGGAGTTCTAGGGCAATGGCTGGATGCCCTGGTGCACTAATTCTCTCTTTCACTCACTCTCTCTCGTACATAAAAAAAGGCCAGTTTGTTGGTCTTGCTTCAAGAAATAAATTAATTTAGTTACAATGTCTAATAGTACCAAAACAGATTTTTAATTGTCAGTCTTATAGGTAAGATGATGTATAATTGATTTCCAATATTTTTGCTCAGATGCCTACTTATGTGGGTTGTCTGAAGCTACAAAATGTCACAAAGTGTAGCACCTAATATTTGGTGTTACATGTTCACTAAGGCACAATTTAGTAGCTTTCATTTTATTTAAGATAGAGCAATGCATAGCTATTCTCCTGGTTTCACGACTATAATCAATAGAAAAAGGTGATAACAGAGAAGTATTCATCTCACTTATAGTAGTGAACCTGCTCCTGGAATATCATTTGGCAGCATCTCTAAATAATGACATTATTTTAACAGCAAGGCTTTCTCCTCAGCACACATGGGAGAAAGGCCCAGTATTCTCCTTATATTTTCAAGTCCATCCCTCCATTCATTGTGGATGCTGTTCCAGGAATATTGTGTTTAATATCCATAGTGTGGAGGTAGACATCATGCCTGGGAACTTTCATGTCATACTAACAAGCAGCAGTGAAAACTTGTAAATCTGACTAAAATGCAAAGCTCATTCCTCAGTTGGTAAACCTAAGGACTATTTACAGCTATTCAGGTCTCTGTCAACACATTTAGAACTCTTCTTTCTATACGGAGATGAAATATGTGAGCAAATGATATATGGCTAAAATTGTATCATTTTCAATGCATAAAATTTTCTAGTCATGCCCACTAAGATATTTATCAAGTATTAATATCTTGGAGTACCCGCCTCCCACATTTCAAATTCTATCAAAAAACTATTAAGAAAAAATATTTCTTCACTGTTGAATATAATGTAGACATGAGGGCCTACATTTGGGAAATTGAAGAGTTTATTTCTCAACATTTGTAGATAACCTTTCTCTTATTTTAAATTTTTTTTATTAATTAGTTTTTTATTCAGCAAATACAGTCAGTTTGGTACCATTATTAGGCTCATCCATGACCTAGCCCCTCCCCATTGGCCTCTCCTTGTTGAGGTATATGGGTCATGCATTGTGGAATTAGCCCACAGTTATGGGTAAGATAAATGTCAATGTTTACTATCATCAATGTGTGCTCTACAGTTTTACAGGAAATATCTGGGATCATGAAACCAAACAAATACCTTTTATATTGTAGATACACATTTTTCTCCTGTGTGAGAAAATATAGCAGCTATATTTATCCAAGTATAGGTACATTGTACAAGCTTAGGGCTAACTGCTTGTTATAAACTCATGACGACACAAAGTTGAAGCCATGAGTACAGCATCAGAATTATTCCTGATACAGTTCAGAGACCATGATTACTATTTTCTATCATCCTATTTACCTTTAGGATGATCTTGATCCTTTGCATAGACAGTACAGCATAGACAAAAGGCAAACAGATGGAAATGTCTCTGCAAGCATCCAAATCTACAATTTCATTTTTCAGATTTCATTAAAATAGAAAGAATATTCTTTACAGAATCTGAAAGCACAAACACTGTGGAGTGCTTTTGAATTTTTGAATTCATGGACCCCCTTTATATTGTATTTTAATTTAGTGAGTCAAACACATTTTTTTAAACATGATTATGGGCTGAGCCTTGAACTGAGCCTTATTTGTGATGATAAGGTGACAAGGTGTGCCTCATGCCCGACAGAAAGTACATGTCATTTGGAGAATGAAAGTCTGTGTAACACACAGGAAACAACTGCAAACTTAGTAAGAGAACATACCTTTGTAGAAGTGTTCTCTCTCTCTTTCTCTCCCCTTTTCATCTAGTCAACCGTATTGTATTTCCTTTGGCTTCCTAAACAGGCAGCAGGTTTTTCTGCATTAGACCCTTGATGCTTACTGGTCTAGTTACTAGAACATTTCCTTCTCATTGCTTCATAGCTGACAACTTCTTAATATTCAAAACATACCTTTGAGAAGCTTTTCCTGTCCTCCTAATCTTAAAGCACCATTCTAATAGTCTTCCATCTTTCTTTTAATCATTTTCACCCAGATTCTTCCCCACTACATGTTATTTAATTAATTATATTGGATGCATAACTAATGAAAAACAATGAGAAATGCAGAAATAAAACATTAGATAACCTTTATGGGGCTTCATGGTAAAACCACATTTAAGCTATCTTATAACACAGCACTCCTTAGCAAGCATGACGTCTGTGAGGACAGTACTGGAAATACTAGCAGAGAATTGATGCACTTAAACTGACCAAAGTTAACAATTTTCTTTTGCCTTTTTGTTATGAAAATTTAATGTGAACATAGTACCACTTAACATGATGAAAATGTGGCATGCTAATTTGGCAAGGAGATTGAGTAGCCAAAAGAAGAGGGAGGAATGGAGAGGCTATAGTAAGGCATGACACCTGTGGTCTTCCAGAAGCAGCAAATACTGTGATGAAACAAGTCAGGACAATGACAGGTAGAAGGCAACCTTTCAAAGATCCCCTCCAAAGACTTCATTTATTTCTTCACTTAAGAAATAACACCAGGGCTGGAGGGATGGCTTAGTGATTAAGGCATTTGCCTGCAAAGCCAAAGGATCCCTATTCCACTCTCCAGGGCCCATGTAAGCCAGATGCACAAGGCGGCACATGTATCTGGAGTTCGTTTGCAGTGGCTGGAGGTCCTGGGGCACCCATTCTCTCCCTCTCTCCCTCCCTCTCTTTCTTTCTCTCTTTCTCAAATAAATAAAGAAATAAAATATTTTTAAGTAAATAAATAACACCAGAGTTTACATTCATATAAAAGAAGGGACCTCTTTTAAGTACAACTTATCATAATTTAAGCCTTTAACCTTATTATCAAGTAAGGTATAGTAGATTGTTGAAAGCAAAATCCCAAGAAGTGGAGATAGCTGAGGTAATGGCTTTAGTATTACTGACAGGAAGAAGAATGCCAAGAAAGGAAAGTCCATTGGAAGGGGAGGCATGAGCACTGTCTAATTATAAGTTTCCTAAAGCTTATTTTGGCCATTGCTCAAAGCTTCTTGACTGATGATTTTTATTATGAAAGCAATGAGCAATGTGTGGTTAGTACTTGGAAATGTTGATAAAATAGGCAATTTTCAGAGTAGTATAAGTTCCTAATGAAATAAATACCAAACTAATAAAGACCAAACAAATGAAATAAAAACAATATTCTTGTGTTAATAGTTCAGCAGACTTGCTGGTAGGGAATTGCAGTGAAAGGAGTAATAGAACTTCAGATTCAAAAGAAAACTTGATAGTAACAGAACTACAGTCAATCATGAGTGCCAGTGTCCCTGACATTTTCTCTATGTTGAACCAAATTATATATATACATATGGAGAGAAAGAGAGGGACAGTATAGACACTCTAGGGCCTTCAACCATTGCAAGCAAACTCTAGATACATGTGCTATCTTGTGCATCTGGCTTACATAGATCCTAGGAAATCAAACCTGTGTCCTTTGGCTTTGCAGGCAAGCCCCTTAACTGCTGAACCATCTCCCCAACCCTAAAGCTTTTACTTCCTACATGGGATTGTATCCTCTCTCTCTGTATTAGGAAATCAATGGTGTTTTCAAATATAATGGAACAGAGTTCAACTGCATTCTTTGATGCCTGCCGATTGAGAGGACAGAATAGTATATGTTCCTTGATTCTGTTTCCTCCATAGTATATGTATTTTACTGCTTGATACAACTAATTTTTTAATTTAAACATATTATTGAACAAATAACTCCACATTTATCTTGACTGAAGAAAGGAAAGGGATATTAGACACAATGAACTTGGTAAACTTAGTGATCACTATGACAAGATTTAAATGTAGAAAGAAAATCCTAAGGACATATCAAAACACAGCTTAGCACTAAATTTCTTCCTAAATGAAAGGTCTGTTTAGAAAACAAATATTTAAATCTCCTATACATTAATTTTTCCCCTGATAGTTACAAAATGTACAAGTCACCAGATGTGGTGGCATACACATTTAATCCTAGCAACTGGAAGGATGAGGTAAGAGGATCTTGGTGAGTTCCAGGTTATCTGGAGACTGCATAGTGAATTCCAGATCAGCCCTGGCTTGAGCGAGACCCTACCTTGAAATCAACCCTCTCAAAAAAGTAAGTAGATCTAAATTATATAGAAATCTTAAATATAATGAAGAATCATAAAATATGTTAGAAACATATTGAAGAGATGCAGTTATATCTAAGTATTACCTAATATAAACACACAATTTATAATTCCAGATTCTTCAGATCTTGGAAACTAAATACCATGAATAGAATGAGTGTGTGTTTGTGTGCAATGTAGCGTGTGTTTGTGTGCCAGCAGATGTGTCCACATGCATGTGAGTGCAAATACACACACACACACACACACACACACACATGCACACACACACACACAGGTCCCTATTAATATCTGAGAAACTGTTTTCATTTCTGGTCACCACCTTAGTAAACTAATCAATGAGGCATGAAGTGCTATCTGCACTGGAAGAAATGAAAAATAAACCACAGATAATCCCTCAGTTAAAAGGTTATTCTGTGTGATAAAAGCTATTTTGTTAATTTATTTACTCACTGGTACAGTGAGATAAAGTGAAACTACAATTAGGGAATTCTTCTTGAGAGGATTTTAAAGGGCAATGATGACTTAATATATTTTTTAATATTTGATTGACATACAAGAACATTTTCAACTAAAATGTTGTTGCTTGTAAGATTCTGCATTAGTTTACTTTAGTTCATTTTATATTTTCAAATTTGCAGCATACATGTAATTGACTGCTAAGTGGAAATAAAGCTAGTATCTTTAACAGAATATCTAAAATTTTATATACTTCCTCCTTATATAAAGTAGAATGATAATTTTTGGAAAGGCTATTCCAATATTTAATATTTTCTATGAGTTATATGCATGACATATTCCTTTTTTGAAAAAAACGAATTTCTCCTTTCATCAGTCAATTTGTGCAGGAAGCCTAGAATTTTCTTATTATTTTCAGAAGCTTAAATTCTGGAGAAAGTGGAATATATAATGTGCAGTTTCTATACTGAAAAGCTTTGTTCTTAAACAGAAACGATGCAGAAGTTGTTATATTAATAAGACAAGTCTTACAGAATATTCCATGGCACTAGGGAAGTAGAGGGAAGTTGGTGAGAAACATGGACCTAAGGAGATTAAAGTAAAAGTTGAGAAGAATTGGCGTAGGGATTTTCGTGGACAATGGAAGGAAAAGGCATTCCAGGTTGATGGTTTAACTTCTGTGAAGCATGTACACCTAGACGAATTTAGTCACCAACCATGATGGCAAAGTGGTGAGAAATTACACCTGAAGGAAACTGAGGTGTTAGATTTTGAGGGCCTTGAATGCTAGGATAAGACCTTTGGTAGACTTTTCAGAAACAACTGAAAGTAATGATATGGTGTCTGTAATGATCAGTTAGTCCATTATCAACAGCTAAGGAAACACACAGGAAAGGACCTGAGATAAGGTATTGTAAAAAAAAAAAAAAAAAAAGGCGAGAATGCAGATACACCAGTGGTGACCGCTGAACTGAGAAGTGGAAAGAACAGTGTGGAGAGGGAGAGCTGGGACTGCTGCTTGTGCTCTGGTTTGGGACTTGGATGAGGACAATGAGATTCAGGCTTAAGGTGGAAGAGGAGTCCTTTACACAGCAGACGCCTTACAATGCTCTTGAAAAGTCCTTATTATTACGTACTGCATCTATGGGATGGTTGGTTTGGAACCAAGAAGAAAACAGAAAACTTCACTTCTGTATTCTTGGAAGGTTGTTTTAACCATTGATAAATCAGAAATCACTTTCATTTCTTTTTTTTTTTAACATTTTTTTAAATGTTTTATTTATTTATTTATTTGAGAGTGACAGACGCAGAGAGAAAGACAGAGGGAGAGAGAGAGAGAATGGGCGCGCCATGGCTTCCGAACTCCAGACGCGTGCGCCCCCTTGTGCATCTGGCTAACGTGGGACCTGGGGAACCGAGCCTCGAACCGGGGTCCTTAGGCTTCACAGGCAAGCGCTTAACTGCTAAGCCATCTCTCCAGCCCAGAGATCACTTTCATTTCTAAGTTTGATGGCTATAAACTTTTTGGTTTGAGAATTAAGGTCGTTGTTACCTTTTAAAGATAAACAAAGAAGGTGTTTCCATAGAACTTATTGATTTCCCTACTAGGGTTCAAGTTGGGTTTTCACTTAATAATCTGTTTCAAATCTTCTCCCAACTGGAAATAGTCTTATTTCACATACATGAATGTTTATTTATTTGAGACACAGAGACAGATTGGATACCTCAGGGCCTTCAGGCACTGACAAAGAACTCTAGATGCATGTGCCACCATGTGCATCGGGCTTACCAGGGTTCTAGGGTATTGAACCTGGGTCCTTAGTCTTCATAGACAAATGCTATAACTGCTATATCATCCCTCCAGTAAATTACTTTTAATTTTAGTGGATACCATGGATATGAACAGTTAGCAAAATCTTCATGAAAATTCTGCTCAGAGAAATCAGATAGAGCACAGGAAGGTCAGTGGCAGAAAGTAGGATACAGGGTTCCAAGTGGGATGAAGGAAATAGCACTGACATCGGAGCTCCCTTCATAAAACAGAATAATGCATTTCTCAACATTGCAGAATTACTCATCACATTCCTTTATTCTCTTTGCTCAAACAATGCTGTAATAATATTAGTTTATTTGACTACTTCACATTTTAAAATTTCATCTAGGAAGATGTGAATCCCAAAAGGTTAAGTGGCTTACAACAGGCAGACATCTAATAAATGGTATTTCCTCCCTTTTGATCCATGGCAAAGCAACCTTTGTCTCTAATAATCAGAGCTATTATGATATATCAAAACAAGCCCAACAATTTATTTTAAAATTTTATTTGTTTTCTTTATTTTTCCTAAACTTTTTTGACATCTTCCAAAATTACAGACAATAAATCATAATTACCTTCTGTCTCCCACTTTCCTCTTCACAAATCCACTTTCCATTATATCTCCTCCCCTTTTCAATTAGACTCTGTTTTATTTTGTTGTCATCATCTTTTTCTCCTACTGTGAGGGTCTTGTGTAGGTAGTACTAGGCTTGGTGAGTTCATTGATATCGAAGCCATTTCGTGTCTGGAAGATTGGATTGTAAGTAGTCTTACTCTACCTTTGGCTCTTAAATTCTTTCCTGCTACCTCTTTCACAGTGGTCCCTGGTGTGATAGACTTGCTTCAGTGCTGAACACTCCTCTGGCACTTCTTTTCAACACTATGGTACCTTTTAGTCATTCCAGTGCTCATTAGCATCTGAACAGAGAAGCTTTTCTACCCAAAATAAAAGTTGCATTAATATATGAATATGAATGTTAAGAAAAGTGCATGTGAAGCAGTTTGATGACCATAATATCCAGCATTTTATTTTTGAATACATTTATGTATGTTTGTGTTGTGGGTGCAATTGTGTATAAGTGTATGTGTTTGAAGTTGCATGTGTATAAATGCAAGTGAAGGGTTAGAGGTTGACATTTGAGGTCTCAGTGAATCTCTTTCCACCTTAATTTTTGAAGTCAGATTTCTCATCTAATGCAGAGCTCACTTATATGGCTATACCTGTTAACTGCAAGCCCCCAAGATCCACTTGTCTCCTCCTTCCAAGGTTGTGATTACAAGCATGGGGCTGCAACACCAGGCATTTACATGGGAACAAGAGATCCAAATGTAAGCCCTTAAACATCACCCTGGTCCAAAAATGTAGGCTCTGAAATCTACAATAAATGGATGTGGTATGAAGATATGGAATTTATGAGTCATGCTGTTGGGCAAGTTTGCTCTAAATATATTATCAAAGAAACAGCTATAATATCTGAAGTAAAGTGCTGGACTTAAATGAGATAATTTTTTTACTCAGTGCAAAGTGTAATTTCTGCAAATGTTAGACTTTCTCTTATTCTAGGTAAAGTCACAAGCTTAAATCCTTATGTTCTTAAACTGGGGAGAAAACAGAAGTCAGTGGACCCCACTCTCTAAGCTTCAGAATATACATACTCAGGTTAATGATATTTTCATATTATAATTTAGAAGGTCAGTTTAAGAATTAGATGTAGTAGACTACATACAATGCTATCATCTAGACACAAAGTGGCCCTGGTATTCATGACCCCACAGTGGCTAATGTGACCACCATAACAAAAGTAGAAAAAATAATGGCATCAAAGTAGAAGAGAGACAAGTTGGAAAGAAGAAAGAATTCAGCAGAGGGGGGATTTGAGAGGAAAGTGGGAGTGTTGGAAAGGGATTGTGATTATGAAATGTTGTCTCGATCTATTGAAGCTGTCAATAAATAGTTTAAAAAAGAATTAGATATGGTGATGAAGTCCATATTTTTATACAAATATTCTTTAACGCATTTCATCATTTTGAGCCAATATTTTTTCATTTATACTCTTTGAAATGTATACAAAACTAGATGAATTTACCTACATGAACATAATCCTACTTACCATTCATCTAACAAAATGTATTACAATGAACTGGCTTATTTTTTACAATATGAAAAATAATCTCATAAATGATTTCTATGAAAATATTTGTTATTCAATACTGGAAACTAGCATCTTGAGGGTAATTTTTGAATCCAGCCTTCATCCTTAATTTTTTGTAACTAACACCTTCTTCTTCATTTAGTTAGTATTTTAAACTCCTTCCATATATGGGACCAAATTCTGTTTCTTTCTCATTGTTTGGTATGCTACAGATTTTATGCAAATGATTCTACTGTATTCACATAACTACTGAAATTATTTTTGAGGCTGCTCTAAAGTAATTTGTATGGAATAATATTCAGGAGTAACCAATATTTGAGTTAAGAATGTCAGCTTCAGTAGGCATATTAACAAGTGCTTATATGTTATAATCATTTAAAACTCTCAAGTAATCACAGATTAATTTATTATTTCATCATTAGTAACTTTAAATATTTTAGTTATAGGGGTTATAGATTAGCTGAATCTAATCGATAGCCATGATACATATTTATGAATATTAGAAACTATATCAATTGTTGTTTCTGAGCATATTCACTATTTTAAGAAAATGATTTGGTTATAGGATAAAACTTTTTGGAAGGCTGGATTTAAAGTGGGAATGCCAGTGCCCCTTTGAACACAAGATGTGGGAATGATGCTGATGTTACCCCTCAAACTCTGTACTATGCTATAGGCAGAAGGAACCAATATTTTAATTAGTGTCTTCATATTTTTTTTTTTTTTTTGCCAGTAGCAGCACATGCAAAACTCTTACACAATGTTACCATCTAAGACAGGTTACCATGAGAATTTAAAATGTAAGATCACCTAAATCTATTATGATTTGAAACATCTGTTCTTTATTAATATATTGAGGAGCTTTATATTGTGTTTTTTTTTTTCTGTGAGATTAGACCTTATCTATAAATAAGCTTTGGTATTGACATAATTATAAGAGAACAATAATATAGTTCTGTCAGTTACCACTTACTCCATGTTTTATGCACGTTTAACCCATTGAATTAATCTTTGGAACAATGGAAAGAAATTCTTTGCTAGAAATAGCTTGCTTTTGCCTTGGCTTTGTGGCAGAATGACATTAGGGAACATACATGGTCATTGAACCTGATTGCTTTAGCAGCCCTAGGGTTGATAGTATCGTGTTCCAGCTTGCCTGGCTGGGTCAACCTGGACCCAGGCCTTTCAAGAGAAAAGTTCAGGGAAAGTTCACTTCTATTGTTTTACTATGGTTACAAAACAGAAAGGGGAAAAAAGAAATAGAAAAAAAAAAAACTAGAAATCTTGAGTTTGTGGCCCTTTTCTGTCATGAACCTTCTGCTGACTTACTTTTGCTTTTGTCAGTTAAACATTTCAACAGAGAAAATTAAAACTTATAATGGTCTATATGAGAACTGTGGCCTAAGTTCACTCTATTATCATTAGTAAGTAATCCTCAGGCATAACTCAATGATGTTAAAGTCATAGCCGCAAGTATTTAGATTAATTTAATTTCACTTAAAGTGTTATCTTATTTCTCATTAAAAAAATAAAACTTTAAAGCTGCCAACATGTAAAAGGATTATTTATTGATTTTCAAGGGTGAATGTCATAGTTTTTTAAAAGCAATTGAACTTTGGCTAAACATGTTGGAATCAGTATTTAAATGAAAGGTGGAGCGCAGATGTAAAGCATCTTCACACAGTGGTTTCTGTTTCCTTAGCTCCTAAGAAGGGGAGATAGGCAGTGGCTGAGTGCATCCTTACTCCCGATAATTGCTAGCCATCTTTACAACATTGATAAAAATTCAAATTGATTCAAAATCCTCTACCTCATACTAATCTTGTGAAATTTTTATTCTAAAAATGTGTTTTTACATTGAGGAAGGTCAATGTAATCTGGTTATTGTGCATTTTGTTTTCTGAACATACAAAGTCTTAGAACTAATTTAACACAGCTGGAGCTATTCTAATTATACACATATTAATTATATCTGTAATGTAGATGCTATTGGTAAAACAGGTAAAATCACTATGTGAATACCCCAGACCACATTTTGTGCACTGTTTTTTTTTTTTGAAAACGTGAGCAAACTTTCAAAAAGTGTGAGAAAAAGATTTCTAAAGTATTTTTGTTCTGTAAAACTATTACTTATGACACATACTGAATGAATTTAAAAAGGCTTACAATAGCTATTTTTTTAAAAGAAAGCCACTATAGTTTATTTTGGAATTGTTATCCTTACATTAGAATCCCTGTATTCATTCTATTTGTGATGTATTCTAGTACTTAGTTCAAAGATTCATTTGTCTATACAACCCAATTTCTAATTAATGAATATTAAACTTAAAAAGGAATTAAGTGCAGTAGTAATAGAACTCACACTAGAAGAGTGGTGTGAATCTTAGCTTCAGATGACATACTGTATGTTATGTGCATATTTGTTTATGTACCCTTTGCTGTTTTGAGTTTTGAAATCTATTTTCCTTGAAATTTCATCTATATAAAGCATATACATGAGCATTCCCATGTGTTAAATGGAGAATTGTGAAGACGGAGGAAGGTTAACTACTGAAATCATACCTTAGTAGTATAAAAACTCAAAAAAACTTAGATAATAAGTTTGATCATACCCTTTGTAGTCACTAAAAATAACATGTGTATCATACTTCTTATAAATACCTACTTTTTCTAAAATAAACTTGAAATAAGAAAAAACTTACATCATTTCCATAACTTATTCATTCAGAACCTGAAAGGTAGGTTTAAATAGTACTAATTCTGGTTACACTCAACACGATCCATATGTTTCTGTGTGGTTTTCTCATATGAAAATTTGGGAAATATTACGTTTACATATTTAAAATTGCTGGTGATTTGTATTTAATAAAAAAATGCTTCTTGAATAACTAAATTGGGAAGCTGATAACAAGTAGAGTATGGCTTACAGATTCAGAGGTCATTGAGTCCTTCAGCCTCCTACAGAAAGGACTTACTTCAACCCTTTAAGATAAATGGCTGACTCTCAGATATTAAAAGTCTTCCAGAGAAGAGTCTATAGAGACCATCCATGATAGCCTGTTCTAATGTTTAACTACTCTAATGAGAGGAAAAACTAGTTTTTCATACCTCATCTGCATCCCTCTTGTTGCAGTTTAAGGGTTGATACTTATTTTTAATGTTATTTTCCTACTCTTTATGGCTGTGAATTCTGAATTTATTATTGGCCAAATTTTCCCAGTGCATGAAAAGTTAGGAATAAATCTTTTGCATTTCAAATATCCAGTCCAAAGTGTAATCTAAATATGTATTGTTTAACTTCAGTGGCCTTGAAATCATGTTTTGTTTCTCTCTGTAGAAACTTTGTACCTATTGATAAAAATGATATACATGGGTAGTTTTATATAGAATAACTGACTAAGGCATTATTTTTCTCTTTATAATATATTACTGCAGTAAAGTGATCTAATATGTACCTGATACACGTGCATTGCTTTTTCTAAATTTGACCCCCAATGAATTTTTGTTTAAATCAAAAATCTATTAAAATCCAATAACATCTTAAGTTAATTGGTTTCTTTGATAATATTTTGTTTATCTAAAAATCTATGAAGAGAAGTATGAC
Organism: Jaculus jaculus; assembly: GCF_020740685.1. NCBI lineage: Eukaryota > Metazoa > Chordata > Mammalia > Rodentia > Dipodidae > Jaculus > Jaculus jaculus. The sequence continues at coordinate 38,943,251 of NC_059104.1, forward strand.
TTTTCAACAGAAAATCAACTACTTGGTTTTATTTACATAGAATTACAGATATCTTATATCATCAGATTTTGGGGAATTGGATTAATAACTCCCCCAGGAAACAAAATACATAATGCTCAAGTCCTTTACATAAAATGGTATCATACTAGTATATGATATATGCACATTTTCCTATACATGTCATTTCTATATTATATGCATTGCCTAAATTTTATGTCAATAGTTGTTAAATTATAGTGTTCAAAGAATAATGGTAAGAAAGCAAATCTGTCCATGTTCCACCAGAGGAATGCTTTTAAATGTTTTTTTTAAGGTAAGGTCTCTCTCTAGCCCAGGTTAGCCTGGAATTCACAGTGTAGTGTCAGGATGTTCTCAAACTCATAGTGATCCTTCTACCTCTGCATCCCAAATGCTGGGATTAAAGGCATGCGCCATCATACCCAGCAGAAATTTTACTTCTAAATATTTTCAATCAGGCATTTGAATTGATTTATCAGGAACCCATGGATATAATGTTGCCAATTTATTTATGGAAAAGAAGAGATAGGGATGAGGGAAGGAAGAAAAGGGAAAGAAAGAAAGAGAGAGAGAGAGACAGACAGACAGAGAGAGACAGAGAGGATATATTCACCAGGGCCTCCACTGCTGGTGTAGTCCAGATGCATGCACCACTTTCTATATCTGGCTTTACGTGTATACAGGAAAATCAAACACTGGGTGGCAGCCTTTGTAAGCTGGTACCTTTAACTGATATTTACTTAGACTCTTGGTGACTTTTAAGTAAACGATATGTGTGTAACACTAACAAGTATGTATGAATATATGTCTTAAGTTTAATATTCAGAGTAAACTATGTAATTTGGTGATGGTTATTATTAAAAATAGCACATATTTCACATACCCATAATGCCTCTAGATAACAAAGAATGTTTTGTTTTAAATTTTTGTAGTCAGTGAATACAGTCAAGTTGGTACCATTTTATTTTCCTTCCTGTCCTCTCCCCTCCACAAGGACCCTCCTTGTTGAGGTATATAGGTCGTGCATTATGGAGCTAGCCATTAGTTTCATGTAAGAGATGTCTCTGAGTGTCATGACATTCTTTCTTATACCTTTTCCCCAAATTTCCCTGAGCCATATTGTGTTCATATTAGGTTTGCTTCCATGTTGAGTTCTTGGATGCCTCTGTGTCTCTGGATATCTGGTTTGTTAGGAGTTGATTGTTCTCTGTGTCTATTTCCTTCATTGTTGTGCTGGTTCCTGGTTTCCCCAAGAAAACAGCATTCTTGCATGTTTCCCTAATTATTCTAAGTTTCAGCTGCAGCCCTTTTGAGGTGTGATGGGGTGGTTCTCTCCTTAGGATCTGTGTCTATCTGAAAAAGAGAAGCAGATTCTTCAACTGAGAGTAAAATTAGCACCAAGTTAATGTGATAACCATTGGTTTTAGAAAGATTTTACTGGAGAGCAAGTTCATTTTTGGATATGGCAAAAGAAAATTTTTTTAAATACTTGAGAACCCTGAGACCACTGATTGAAAAAATAATTAACTTTTTCAGATAGTATAAAAAAGAAGCTTAGGCTGGAGAGATTGTTTAGTGGTTAAGACTCTTTCATGCAAAGCCTAAGGATTCAGGTACGATTCCTCAGTACCACATAAGCCAGATGTACAAGGTGACACAAGCATCGTGAGTTCTGCAGTGGCTGGAGGCCCTGGAATCTCCATTCTCATTCTTTTTCTCTCTCAAATAAATAAGATTTTTTTAAAAAAAATGTCATTTAAAAATAGTTTTTAGATGTTACCTTGCTTATTTGGATGTTTTGTAATCTTCATCCATTGCAAAATCACTCCTTTTTAAATTTTGAAAAAAGTTGATTTTGTGATAATTATACTTATTTATTTTATGGAAATAGAGCTATAAATTGTTGCATTGTTGCATTCCAAAGGGAAGGAAAATACAAGAAATATTCCATCTAAATGTCTTAACTACTAAAAGAACTGATTCTGTCCAGACCATCATTAGTCAGAAAATATAGATCTCTGGAAGAAGCCATTTTTAGTCACTACTGCAACATTCCTATTTCAACAAAACTAAGATAGAGTCAAAAAATAATAAATTGGCTGCTCTAATTCAATCATGTTGAGCTGATTTTATTTATTTATGTTCTTTATTTGAGAGAGAGAGGAAGAGGCAGATATGTACAGAGTATGGGTATGCCAGGGCCTCCTTCCACTACAAATGAATTGTAGGCACATGTACCACTTTGTATATCTGGCTTTACATGTGTAATAGAGAATCAAAAACTGGTCCATCATGCTTTGTAAGCCAGTGTTTTTAACAGCTTAGCTATCTCTGCAGCACTTGGACTTTTTTTTAAATGAAAGCTTCTAGCCATCTGATGTATAATTTGATTTAGTGTAATAGATAGAAGTATAGAAATCTGGCATATGGATCAGATAGTTGGCATTTTGTAGGTTGAATTAAGGTTTGATTTGTTACATTTTCAAATTGAAATTTAGGGGCTGGAGAGATTGCTTAGCACTTAAGGTGCTTGCCTACAAAACCTAAGAACTCTTGTTCCAGTCTCCAGGTCCCATGTAGCCAGACGCACAGTGATGCAAACAAGTAATGTTACAAATGCATACAAGGGGGCCCATGCATGTGGAGTTCATTTGCCATGGCTAAAGGCCCTGGCACTAACATTCTCTCTCTCATAAATTAAAAATAAAAATAAAAAAAAGAAAAGAAAGAAAATTGGTTACACTTTTACAAAATTTCAGCTCTTCGCTGTAATTTACAGGTCTCTGGAAAAGAAAATGTATACTACTCTCTAATTTTATCTTTTTGTATGAATGGAACTGTGAAACTATTATATGCCTTCCCTTTCAGGAACAAAAGGCATGTAGTGGTGTTTGCTTATCCATCATGTTGTCTTTGAGTGTGTATTTGAATACTTTTCATTTTTCAATGTTCATCAAAACCCTGTCTTTTTGCTGTTGTTGTTGTTTATGAGACTTGTATCCTAGTGTGCCCTGAACCTTATATGTAGGCAAGGATGATCTTGAACTCTTGATCTTTCTGCTTCAGTATCCTTACAACTGTTTACCACCACACCTAGCTTGACTGCATCTTTAAAATAAAATTTCTGCCATTATTTTCATGAAAAATCCCTACACTCCAGTCTTTCTGTGCAGATTCACCTAGATGCCAATTCATATTTTATTTCTTTTTCTTGAAAATTACCATTACTCCCTATAAATAAGATCTAATTTTAGGGAAGTCTGTTTACAGGTGGTTCCTTTAACTTTATCATCATCACATGTAAGAGCTTAATTATTACACCCCTATAATTTTTTTATTATGTCTTTATTATGGATTTTTCCTGTAGAATTTGCTCACCTCCTTGTTCAATTCAGATTATGTCTTAAAACCTAGGTCAAACCTCAAATACTGTGTGAAGCTTAGAACTATGTCTTCTACTTCTTAGTGATATGCATGGTGGCATAGCCAGAATCACTGTTAGGACTGCCTGAGAACCTGGAAAACCTAGGGATCCTTATTTTATTTTATTTCGTATGTTCTGTTATGCTAGGGATGGGTTACTGGGCTTCTTTGAAAAAAGTCATTAAATTATATTGAATCAAATATAGGTGTATTGTACTATGACTGGATATAAATTATAAACATTTAAATATATTTTATTTGTATTTATGAGAGAGAGAAAAAGGGCATGCCAGGGCCTCCAGCCACTGCAAGTGAGCTTCAGACACATGATCCATCATGTGCATCTGGCTTAGTGGGTTCTGGGGAATTGAACCTGAGACCTTAGGCTTCACAGGCTAGTGCCCTGATCACTAAGCCATGTCTTCAACCCAGAATTAGACATAATTTAATGCTATGGGGAATAGAGCACTTGGATATGTGTTTTTCCAATGCTTTGATCTAAAATCATTTGGGGGAATGGTTTTTAACATATATGAAAATCATGATTTATCAATAGTCATCAAATGACCCAAATAATGCAGTAAACCCTTATAAATGTGAGAACTCAGTTGGAAAAAGAGCTAAAGGAAGTAGCATAAGATGCACAGTAGTTTTACTGACTCCCCAAATGATTGCATGTTTTTTTTAATTTTATTTATTTATTTTTTTAAATTTAATTTATTTGTTTTCTTTTCAGTAAATACAGTTTGGTACCATTATTTAGGCTCATCTGTGATCTACCCCCTCCCATTAGACCCTCCTTGTTAATGAAAATGGGTCGTGCATTGTGGAGTTAGCCCCCAGTTATTGGTATGATAAATGTCTCTGCAAATCATGACCCAACATGTAACTCTGACATTCTTTCCGCCCCCTCTACCGCAAGATTTCCCTGAGCCATGTTGGATTCATTTTTGGTCTGCTTCAGTGCTGAGGTGTTGGGGGCCTCTGAGGCTTTGGCTCTCTGATTTGGTAGGAGTTGATTTTTCTCTGCATTGATCTCCTTCCCCTTTGTGCTGGTATCCGGTTCACAGGAAAACATCACCCTTGCTTATTTCGCCAGTTGTCCTTAGTTTCAGTTGGGCCCCTTTTGAGGTATGTTGGGGCAGCTCTCTTCTTAGGATCTGCATGCATGTTTTTAAATGTGACTCAATACTGAGGAAATACTAAAAACACCAACAAAAATCACATAATTAATTAAACCTACTTTGTAAAAAATATAGTAGATGAAATATTTTAGTTTGAAACTGAGAGGAAATTAATTATATTTTTGCAACAAGCCTCATATATGAGTGGAAGATGTTCAAGTAATCACATCACATGATTTTGTTGAACTTCTGATACAAAAAAAGAAAAGATACATTGGGAAATGATATCTTACTGCTCTGATTATTCATATATGATTATTTGAAAATATGCTGTCTTTAATGGGATTTTCAGTAAGGAGACTGTTAATAAGATGTTTTTTGTCATTTTGAAGACATCCAAAGGGGTTGGACAGATGGCTTAACATTTGAGGTGTTTTCTGATAAAGCCAAGGGATCCAAGTTCAATTCCCCAGTACCCATGGAAGCTAGATGGTGTTCATTTCCCCAGTACCCATGTTAACCAGATGCACAAAGTGACACACTCTCCTGGAGTCACTTTGCAGTGGCTAGGGACCCTGGTGTGCCCATTCTCCATTTCCCCCCCCTCTCTCTTTGTCTGCCTCTGCCTCTCTCAATCTCCCTCTCTCAAATAAATAAATAAATAAATGAATAAATAAATAAATAATTAAAAAATTAAAAAGGTATACACAGCTTTTGCCCATTGGATTGCAGTATAATTAACCAATATTAACTCCTGAAGTTAACTGCTATTTATCCCTTTTTTATTTTAACCAAGCAGTAAAATGTTCATTATAAAATGTCACTTAATAATCAGGAATGCATATGTGTTTGTCCTGGGGTAATGTTCACATTACAAAATGCTCTTATTTTAATGATACTTTTATGTGACTAGAATCTGGATGATAATGTTAAGAACTACTTTTGATTGGAAGATTGACCTCTCTGATTTTTAGATTGACAAGATAATAACAAATATAAGTATATACTATATGAGTATCCAAAGGAATAAAGTCCTAAAGATGAGTTTTTGAAGCCAGACCTGATATGTGATGCATCTGTATTCCTCTACTCAGGTGGTGGGAGCAGTCTGAGCTATCTAATACTTTAAAGCTAACCTTGGCTGCAGAACAAGGCCTTTCAAAGAAGACCACCTTAGTGTTGGGCAGCGTAGGCTTTACCAAATAACTCTGAGAAGGACATAGAAATTGTGAAGCATGCTTACAAAATACATCATTAGTCACAGGACAATGGCCAACTGCTTCAATGGGGAAGACTTCACAGCATGCTGGAGAGAGATTATATATGAATTCTTATCTTTTTCTGCATGTATATATGGTGTGCATAAGCATGGCGTGTTGTTTGTATGTGTTGAGAGTATGCTATGATTTCACATGTGCATGTGAGTTGCGGGCAGAGGTCACAGGTTGGCAGCAGATGTCTTATAATGAGGCAGTGTAGTTCACTGAACCCAGCACTCACTACTTGGCTGGAGATGCTAGCCAGAAAACACTGGGTTCCTGCTGGTGCCCCCTCTGCTCTACTGGAATGAGAAGCGCACACCACTGTGCTGGGGATTCAAACTCATGTCTTCATGCTTCAGTGGTAGCAATACTTTACCAATTAAGCTATCTCCCTGGGCCCTCGGTACTTTTTTTTTAAATTAATTTATTTATTTTTTATCCCTGACCTTTGATTTATGGGTAGAAGAGGTAGTTTCAGTGTGCTTTGATTATTTCCCAGCAGAAATGGCTTTTCCAATGTTCTTCTGCCTAAGGATTGGATTTTTTTTTTTTTGGTAGTTAACAAATTGCCTATCTGCCTAAGCATTCATTTTATAGGTTTGGGCTATGTGAATCCAATGAAGAATTCAAATGCTTAAAAACATTTTTGAATAAATTCATTTTTAATGATGTTTAATGATTTTTTAATGATGTTGAAACCACTGTCTCCCATATATTTCAGCAGCCCTTGTCTATGAATGAGAAGCAAATTTTCATTTGAAAGTAAGTTGATTTCTTCTAGTAATCCCCAATGGTTCAGAAATAATAGACAGTGTAATTCTGGTTACTGACTAAGGCAATAGGGCTAGTGTGTTTTGTTTCCAAATTTTATGCTTATTTTCAACTTAAAGCCATTGGGTTAGCAAACATACAAATCTAAGTATAAATTATTAAGTATTATAACTAGAGGAGACCCTAGTTCAACACTCACAATATACCTTCACAAAACTCATTGGGGGCTTCTTGGCCATTTGACAATTATTAGTCCCTATATTTCATTCAACACTCTTCTAAAACAATGGAATGTATGTGTGTGTGTGTGTGTGTGTGTGTATATATATATATATATATATATATATATACATATATATATATCATGTTAACAATTTGAATACATACATATATGTGTATATATATATTATATGATGTGTTAATGCAAATTAATTATGTTGGTTGAAGATTTTTTTCTACATTGATTTTATAAGCAGAGAATATATTATAGTAAATATTCTTTAATTTTTTGTAGCACCTGTTTATTTCTATCCTTTCTTATGTGAAAAGAGATTGAATGTTCCCATTAAGTAGATAGAAAGTTTTAATCATTTTAATCAATATTTTTTAACATTTCACTTATATTATGTTGGGGTTGTATATATCTTTTTGCCTTGTATGCTTGGACAAACAACTTAGGAACATATGTTAATATATGTGATAGTTTTTGTTTGTTTGTTTCTTCTTTCTATCTCTTTCTTTCTTTCTTCCTTTCTTTCTTTCTTTCTTTCTTTCTTTCTTTCACACCCTTCCTTCCTTCCTTCCTCCCTCCCTCCCTCCCTCTTTCTTTCTTTCTTTCTTTCTTTCTTTCTTTCTTTCTTTCTTCTTTCTTTCTTTTTTTCTTTCTTTCTTTCTTCCTTTCTTTCTTTCAGAATGGGGAGGTATCATGTCCTATGTTCCAGATGGGTTTCATACTCAATCCAAGGATTATCTTAAAGGTCAGATCCTCTTGCCCCCATGTCTTGAGTGTTGGAATGACAGGCTTATACAACCCCATAACTTATTTTAGGGAATTCAATCTTTAGTCAGGGCATACTAAGTCTTCCCAATTTTAACCTTTAAGAATCACCTCATTCAAAATGTCACTTAAAATCGAACTTATTTTACTTGCCCTAAAGTTGCATTACCTGAGGATTATTTTACCCTGATTATGCATCTACTCTTATTCCAGCCTGATTTCTTCCTTTTTCTGCAGGTGTTGTTTCATTTCAAACTACATTGTTTTCTTCTGATGCATTACATGTTAAGTTCTGGCTAATTTACTTATACATGCTAAGTAGTTATACCAAATCTCTCTGATTTTGATGATACATCTGCATGTTCACTTTACCCATAGCCATGACACCTGGATCTCACCATCTTTAAGGTACTGTTGGATTCCTTGTCTGGTGTGACTCTATTGTGCCCTGATATGGCTCACTGATCCACTTGTTCCTGTGGGAGATAGTGGAAGCTTAGGAAAGTAACTGACCTACATGTGCACCACTTCTGTTTGATGATGACAGAGATGGCCTTTACTCACATGAATTGGCCTCAGATAACATAGGGCAAACCCTAAGTAAAAGGGGAGAAAAACATTCCATGTTCAAGAATTGTATTTTACTTATTACCACCCACAGAAATGGAGAGAAATGGCAGGAAGTTGATAGCTACTAGTAATTGCAAGTATTTATTAACTAGGTATGGCAGACCACACTTAGAGCACAGCCCAATCTGTGCAGTAAGCTGAAGCAGGAGCCCTGCTGGAGCCTCCCAGTTTGAGAACAGTCTGGGTGCCATTGTGGGGCTCTCCTGCCAAAAAGAAAAATAACACTATGAACAAATATGGATTCGTTAAATGGCCTATGACTTACTCTACTCTGCTAATGTACTATATGTAAGAACATTAAGTTATTTAGAATTGAATTTTGAGAAGAACTTTTTAAAATTATTGAAACTCTAACCAACTACTGTTGTAAAATATGAATGGAGATGGAAAAATTATATTTAAATATTAGATGTTAAAGAGATATTTGAAAACCCAGTCATATATATCCATAATTAGTTCTTGAACAAGAATGACAAGGCTCTTCAATATGATTTTCATATCACCTCTTGAAATGTTATGGCCTAATAATTTTTTTTTCTCTTGTGCAAAATCCTTGTGAATTGATTAAATTGACTTTAGAAGGGCTCTATTTTTCCTCACTAATTTTAAAGGAGTAATTTATAGTTTAATCCTTTAAAATAAAATTAACTTTCCATTTGGCAGCATCATTTATGCTGCCACCAGCACCACCTAGTCCTAAGATAATTGTCTCATGTGTTTTAGGAAAGATGTTAGGGTCTATTTCAATGCTATTTTATTTTTTTATTTTTTTAATCAGCATTGTTCCTTGTCTCAGTAAATCTCTGTTATTATACAGGTTCTGTGCTACCTTCTGAATTGCAATATTTTCTGCTTCAATGTAGAGGAAAGATAAATTTGAAGTAATTGCTTTCAGAAGTTTATTGTTTTATAGGACTATTGTAAGTAAATGGGATGCAAAGTACTTGCTAATGTTTGCTTGCTAAACTCACTGAAGGAGATGTTTATGTAAGCCCAGAATTACTTTCTTTATTCTGGGTTCATAGTACTTTTAGCTAATTGAGAAACTAATTCATGGTAGCAAACTTTTGAAAACCATTTCACGAAAATCTTAGCTATAAGCCTACTGTACGAGTTCCATTTTAACTTACCACCATCAAGGTGAAGTTACTATGAAAGTGAAGTGCTCCCAGGTTCTTTTTAAAGTTAAGAGTTTATTTTCCATTTTCCAACATTCCTTAGAAATGAATAATTGCACTTTACCATATACTTTTGTGTGGCTTGCTTGGATTGTGTGTGTGAAACAGTTTATAGGAAGTTGTGACAGAGAATGGGAATAACTTGCATTTTATGTGTTTTCATCATGTTGACTTAAAACATTCTTTGATGGTCTGAGCATAAGTAAATGGGTTCAGTAAAGACAATGAGGCATAAGACATTGAGCGCCATCTCAGCACTCCTGTCCTTTAAAATCAATCCCAATGGTACAAGAACCCTGATTTGTGTTTGTTTGATGTGAAATGTATGCACATATGGGGTGTGTGTGTGTGTGTGTGTGTGTGTGTGTGTGTGTGTGTCCAGGTAGACACACATGCATACAGAGGACAAATGAGAAGGCAGGGTATTGCTCATCTGTACATTTCCTTAAGCCTAGGTCTCTCCCTCAACTGAGACATAACCCGTGCAGACTGGGGCTACAGATGTGTATATGACCACATCTCATATTTATGGGGGTTCTCGGGAGTCAAACCTGGTGCTCATTGGCCCAACAGACCCTAATCCTTACATGGCAAGCACTCTCAAAATCCGAGCCATTTCCATAGCCTGATGCCTGTTTTTGATAGGAAGTAAGTGAAGAAAAGGAAGGTAGACAGCAGGCACCAAAATTCACCCGTAGTTTATAGGTGGAGGTTCCCACACATGCATTTACATAAACACACGTGTGTGATTTGCTTGTGGTGAAGTAATTGTGGTTCAGAGTGGGGGCTAAGTTACAGGGTGGTGCCATGTCTATGGGTCTTCACATAGAAACCCAAATGTTAAGGGGATATCTCTAGGCGATGCACTGGGGATTTAGGTTCCCATGTCACAAAACAATTATGCCATCAAACTCATAAGAAAGAATGGGAAGAACCTAAGAGTCAAAACTCATTATGAAACCTCAGCTTCTCCTTACTATTTTCTTGAGAGCTTGATCCTTACTATTTTCTTTAAGTGTATTGTTATCTGATTTATTAATGTCATGAACCTGCTCATATTAGTGGTTCACCAAGTTGTCAGACTTTAATCAAACTAACCATCTTTTTTTTTTTAATTTTTTTTTAAATTTTTTTATTTATTTATCTGAGAGTGACAGACACAGGGAGAAAGACAGATAGAGGGAGAGAGAGAGGATGGGCACGCCAGGGCTTCCAGCCTCTGCAAACGAACTCCAGACGCGTGCGCCCCCTTGTGCATCTGGCTAACGTGGGACCTGGGGAACTGAGCCTCGAACCGGGGTCCTTAGGCTGCACAGGCAAGCGCTTAACTGCTAAGCCAACTCTCCAGCCCAAACTAACCATCTTTATAACCCCCCCCCACACACACACTTGCAAAACAACAACAACAAAAAAAGAACTTTTTGAAATCTATACCATATTATGTTTGTCTGTACTCTCCCTGTAAAAGCACATCTGAATCACCTGCTTCTGTCTAATATGGTGACTTAGATCCCAGTGATCAACATTTCCCTTTTCTTACCCTAACCACTTTGAACACATTCCTTGGCTTCTAGTAACCTTCACTGTATGCTCACTTTCTGTGAGATCAACACTTTTAGAGTACATGATTAATTGATCATGCCACATTTCTCTTTTTACATCTTACTCTTTCACTGGCATAGGACTTAATGATCTCCAGTTCTATCCATGTCACGGCAAATAACAGGATTTCTTTCTTTTTATGCATGAGTAGTATTCTATTGTGTTGAATGCCACATCTTCTTTATCCATTCAGCAACTGATGGGCACTGCTATTTATTTATTTATTTATTTCATTTTGTACCTATTGAGAATCAAGCTGAGGTGACAATGGTAGAGCAAATATGTCTCAACCATGTTGATTTCATTTCCTTTACCTATGTACCCAATGGTTAGATTGATGAGATATCAGTTAATTCTCTCTCTTTTTTTCATGTTTCTATGAACATACATTATCATCTAACATAGTACACCTTCTGAGTTTTATTTTTACATTCTGTCTCAGAATAACCTTACTTCTTGTTGCTTTTCTTCTTGTCTATCATTTCAAACTATATCTTACACTTCTTCAGACCTCAGTTACCCTCTTAACTACCCTATATCAATCAGTTTGAACTTTTCATCTTTCATATTTACAGGCTTTCTGTTCATATATTTGGAAATTAAGTAGGAAATATTTTAGACCACTCACTAAGCAATCATACTATAAGTCATTATATTGTGGAAAACCATGCAAGAAATAAAGTATGATACTTTGAGTGGAACTGTATCTAAAGAAATAGGTATTAATTATAAATATAATAACTATCAACATTAGCTTAAATTACAAACTATTGGGTTAACAACTGTATATATCAAAGGAAATATCTTGATCACCATGTGGTACCTTAATAAAATTCATATTTACTGAGCCAGTTATAGTAGCTCACACCCATAACCTAGGACTAGAAAGGCTGAGGTGGTAGGATCAGTATGAGTTAGAGGTCAGCCTGGGCTACATAGTGAATTAAAGGCCATTCAGTGTTATAGAATGAGACCTTCTCTGCAAAAAAATATCAAAGTAATTCATGTTTATTGACATCCTACGGATGTAGCTATTCATTAGTATTACCATTTCTTTGCCATTGTAGCCCTTTTCATAGATAGGAAAGCTTGCCAGTTTTCAGAAAACCAGTAGACCTGTTTTATATTCTAATTAATAAAACGTGGAAGTTATTATAATCCTACTATTCAGTCAGTTTGATTAAGTTCTTCATAAATGTGTTTCTAAAATAACATATTTTCTTATATATACACAATTTCTTCAAAATGCCACTTTCAAGTCATTAATAGAAGTACCTTAGCTACTTGTCTAAATAATACCAGCTAGCAAAATGATGTGATACAAGTTTTCAAAATTACAGTCTTTCAAAGGTATTTATTATAATATTTTAGGACTGCCACATATAACTATGTATCTGTAGGCTACAACCTGTGAGAATAAAATTATATGTTTTATTTGAGTTGGTTTATTTTTGAGGATCTAGAAGCTTAGATTAAGTAATAAATCCTTATTTAGATTTTTAAATCCAGTTCAAAAATGTGGGTGTGATACCTTAAGTAATGATTTCAAACTCCACCATCTATCATCAGTTTAAACATTTATGTATTGTCCTCTTTCTAACCACATCATTCTTAAGAGCTCAGACAGAGACAGAGCATTCAGTCAGAGGTAAGGATATCACAGAGAAGGCAGTAACCCAGCCCACTTTATCATCACGATCATAAAAGCACCAAACAAAACGCTCTGGCATGTCAACATATTAACTTCCACAGACTAAAATGGCTGCTAAGACAATTTAGATTCTTGTAGTCAGATATCAGCAATGAGCATCCATTCCTTCCTTTAACTAGCCATTTCCCTTTCATTTAATAAGAATTGATTGAGTACCTACTTTGTGTAGGATACTATTCTTATTAACTGAACATATAACATTAAGCATTTAAAATTCAAATTATCAGATGTCTTCAAGTAAGTCCATAGTATTTCTGAACAATGCTTGGTATAAAAAAAATAAATGCAGTGAGGTCAAAAAAAGGAGTAACTAAGTGGACTCAAATATAGATTGCTTCATCATGGGCTTTTTCTTTTCTCTGCAATAATGGACAGGAGCTACTTTTAAAATCTCAGTAATTATGTCAAGTCCTATGTTACTTGCATGTACACATACAACATGTATGAAGTTATTTCCTTAGAACTCAATGTCTAATTCAAGCTTGCAAAGGCTGTGCCACTGTTGCTCCAACTCTGTGGGGGCAGGACGCTTGTGACATAATTCCTTAGAATATTTAGCAAACCCTTCATTAAGGAAAACACTTTCACAAAGTACTGAATAGAATTCAGTAAATGTGCATTCCATTACTAATGATGTGGTGCTTTTGTAATGCTTTTGTCAAGTAATAAATTAGGCATGTTTATTCATCTCTGAGGTCTGGGAACAACATGCCTTTCTGTGGACATAGGCTAAGTTCTTGAGGATGAAGGTCCATAAATTCTGGAGTTGATATCTGAATTCCTGAGTTTCCAGACCATTTCTTGACAACTAGTGCTCTCACTGGAGTGTAAAGAGGTTGGAATTAAAAAAAAAAAATGTTATTGTACAGTAGGTTCCTCAAACAAATTAGGTATGTAACAATTGCTGCAGCAGTGGCCTACAAGTCACTTGTCAGTTGATGGTGAGAACATTCATCTATGTTGAGTCAGCCATCTTGTCTTTACATTCCTAAGAGGGAAAATAAGATTTTCTGAATTTTGATTTAATAGATGGGCTTTATACCCTCATTTGAAACAAACTGTATGAATTCACCACTTAATAGATACAGAGCTATTGCTTTTACTTTATGATTATTTTTTCTCAAGGTAGAGTCTCACTCTAGCCCAGGCTGACCTGGACTGGAATTCACTATGCAGTCTCAGGTTAGCATTGAACTCACAGCGATCCTCCTACCGCTGCCTCCTGAGTGAGTGCTGCCATTAAAGATGTGCGCCACCAAGACCAACTACTTTATGATTTTTATGTGAAGATGTTTGCATCAAAATGATGAGTGTATGTGCACTATTAATTTATTACAAATTTAGGGCTATAAATGCTTTAGAACAAAAAGGACAGGCATAGCTCCTTCTTGTGGACTTTTCTCTCCTTATCATTGCTCCTCTATAATTTATTTGTAAAGTATTTTACTTTCTGATATGCCCTTATCCTCACCAGTAAGACTTGATACATGACTGTATACAGAGCTTAGCCCAAAGGTTGATTGTTTGGCTACATTGTATAAGACAGTAGGTTTGATCATCAACACTGGAAAACAATAGGAAAAAATAATAACAAATTGCTAGTAGTAATAATGAATAGTTCCCATCTCAAAGTTTTCTTAGGAGTATTAAAAATGTTAGATATAAGTGTGGATGGGGCAGTGCCTGATAGACTATACATAAAAATAAAAAATATTTGGGGAAAAGGCCCTAGGAATGCTGGAAATGACATCTTTCATGCAGGAGAGGTTGATATTATTTTGAGATTGAATCAGTATGTGGATACCAGAAGTAATGATTCTTTTATCTTTTACCAAAATTGTCTATCACCACAGCACCTGCGTGTTTCTGAACAAAGTCTCTGTAGTATAAGCAGATATATGGCATGGATGTAAAACAAAACATAGTCAGCAGTAGCCACTGATAACTGCTAGTTATTTGGAATTCAAATTGAAAAATAAAACGATTTATAAGGAAGAACCCAAACTTGTCTAAATGGTCCAATTAGATATTGGATATTTCAGCTGCAATATGTTTAAGTATGAGATTTAAATTTTGTCAAATGCAGCTTTGTTCTAGGACTAGAAATGTGAGGGAAAATGTAATAATGCATCAACTTTTCACCAAATATTATAATTATTCACAATTATTTCAGGATTTTTCCTTCAGGGGATTCCATTAAATTTGTGTGCCTCACTGTAAAAACAATATGTGCTATAAATAGACTTTCTGTGGCCTAGATGACTTATCCAAAGAAAAGAAAGTGACAAAGTGATTAGAAAGTTAAAAATGTATTCCTACCCAGCCAAATATCACTAAATTAAATTTGTAAACAGTATTTACTATTAGAGAAATTTTGTGTGTATAAATTTATGGTACAGATTTGTTAATTTTTTTTTCATTTCCCTAATTACATCTTTAAGTAATATTAAATTATATATATTTTAAAAAGTTGTAGTTATACTTTTACTAATAAATTGGTTGGTATGCTTTTACTGATTCATTTATCATTGATGTAAAGAATTCAAATTGAGCTGGATGTGGTAGTACACTTTTAATCCCAGCACTATGGGAGGCAGAGGTAGGAGGATCTCTGTTAGTACCATGTCTGAGACTATATAGTGAATTCCAGATCAGCCTGGTCTAGAGCCAGACACTACCTGGGAACTGAAAAAAAAAAAAAAAAAAAAAAAAAAAAGAATTAAAATTGAGACCAGCATCTATAAAAACTACTGACTGATAAAGTTTAAGTTCAAAGACCTTATACTAAGTCAAGGAATCTTAAATTAAGATTAATATCTTAACTTTTCAATTAATGTAGCTAGCATATCCAGTAGATTTTAACAATGTTCCTTGGTCTTTTGTGAATAGACTCTGCAAAGGGGGAGTAGATATCTAGGCTTTAGAAGTTGATCTCAAGGATGTGATCTGAGAAAAAGACACACTAGTATTTCAGGCTGTTGGTAATTGGTACTGCAAGATGCAAATGCTCAAGATTAACTAAGGTATGCTGTAGTATGTTTTAGTTTTAATTTGGAGGGATTTCCTTACTCAGTATTCAGCTTTCAATCGAAAAAAAAAATAGTTCTATGTTTTAAAACTCTTACATTATAAACTCACTCCTAGGAAGTAACAGATTTTATGGTAAACTCAATTTAGTAAATGCTTATTTTACCACATTCTTTCTCAAATATTTGCCATGTGGAAGAAAGAGCTCTGAGAACTAGCTCCAGAAGTATACATTTTGATGAGTGGGTTCATTCATTCTACTGGTACTGAGAGGTATAAGTAGCTGGGCTACACACCAAAACGGAGAGCACACGATATCCACACAAATCGTGGGGGGGAGGGGGTGTCAAGAGACTGAGAAAGTGCTCACTTCTGTCATCATTTCAAAATAGAGGTAGATGTATCCTTTAAACTTTTAACGGGCTGTAAGAAAGTAATAGAGCAGCAGAAGTATAACAATGCTGATCCCATGAGCATTGGTCTTGCTGATCCAGATGAGTGAATCAGAAAATTCACAGAACTATTTTTCCACTCACAAGTTAGCAGTATCTAAGAAAAAAAAAATCCATGGATTTGTAAACTGATTATTATAAATCAACTTCTTTTTATAAAGCATTGATATGAACAAGTTAATGTAGAGGTAGTCTTTGCAAAGTTGAAATCTTTTCCTGAGATAATTTAATCTGGAAGGTAGAAGTAATGGTGTAGCTTTCAGAGGTTTATATATGATTTCTATATTTTAGCAGATGTTGAAGAATTCAAATGTAAATGAAAGTTAAAACAATTTAAAGGCAGATCATATGAAATAGATTAGGCACTCTAAAGCTGATCAAGTATTAATGTTTGTCTATTAGGAATTTTCTGAAAAAAAAATGCGATCCTTCAAGGTATGTCGGCACCTCAGGTAGATTCAGGTTAGGAGCTGAGCTACACGTTGGGTCATGATGCACAGAAACATTGCCTCCTACTCATAACTGATGGCTAACCCACAATGCATGACCCATATTCCATAACAAGGAGGACCCTGCAGAGGGGAGAGGCTAGGGAGGAGTCTAACAAGGGTACCAACTTGACTGTATTCACTGAGTACAAAACTAATAAAATAAATAAAATAAAATAAAAAAATCAATGAATGAGAGAGATGCAGAATTGAGTAGAAGAAAACAAGAGAACCTAGAGAAGACTGGGCAAAAACACAAGTTCTATTGAATTGGAATTAACAACCATATTGGTTTAGAAATGTTACTTTTTTTCCAATTCTATAGGGTTAATATATTATATTAAATATGTAAGATCTTAGATATATTTGGCTTTTATTACAGAAATTAATAGTCTTCTCTTAAAAGAGTAAAAAATAATAGTGACCCTTCAAAATCTGAGTTCAATGTAAAGTTTGTTTTGTTTTAAAAATGACATATATTTAAGGCACCGAACCTGGTGCTTTTTGATATATTCAAAGTTGATCATTTTTCTTTCAGGATATTTATATACTTATTACTTGTTTTAATTTCTCTATCTTGTGCACTCTGATGTGTCCACATCTTCACAAATGAACCTTGCCTTTTCATTGTATTCAGTGCATACGCATCAACCCACATTAACATTAACTTATAAACATTACTCTTCATCTCTCCTTAATGTTTAAGAAGGCATACATATTGTTAAGCAGATTTTATCTTTCCAATACTAAATAAATAATATAAATATAAAATAAATATGAATTATGCAATAAATAAACATGATAGTAATATTTTAATAAAACACATTTATTTGTATATTATTTGCATATAAATACATCATAATGAATCTCATACAGGATAGAAACTCATAGGAAAGGTGTTCATGGTTTGATTCTGTACATTCAGTAGACTAGAGAATAGTGGGGATAGTACACAGAGTCAGAATTTTCCTTTGCAAAGTAGATTAGACAGGGTTTAGCAGATTAGTTTTTACTCCCAAATACTTATGTCCTAGGACACATATAATATGCATTTGCTTCCATGTGTTTTTCCACTATAATGTTACTCCACACATGAGGTTATTTTGTCTTCCTCCTCAAAGGAGGGCTTGTGCTTTACTTTTCCAGCTCTTAAGTGTATCCCACTGTTTGTATGTATCAGTTCTTTTCTCTTACAAAGATGAGCAAATGAAGGATTGAATGGAATACTTCTTGCATCCAAACCAGTAGGATTTGGATCCACAATTGCTTCTGGGCAACTACTTTTGCATTTCTGAGTTTAGCCATCATAGTTTCTTTCTACTTGTTTCTCTGTTTCAACTCTGAAGATGAACTCAATTTCCCAAAACTGCTTAAAAAAAATTCCAGAAGGGATGCCTAGTGAGGTATATGAGGCTTGAAATTCTCAACTTCCCTCCTAGTAACATTTCAAATATTTCTCTTTCTTTTTAACACACTTAGCCTCATTTCACTTTTGCTTTCTTTTTTAAAGTTGGATCGTCACCTTGGATATACATCATACATGTATTATGAATGCCCTAGGGCTCTGGGACTACATAGCCTAGGAAGTGTTGGAAACTTTTATACAACCAAGGGAAAAAGTCAGAATTAGCCTTATACTTGGTGATATAAATTCAGGAATGACTGCCTAGGCTGATTGATGATCTGCTTAGAAAAGAAAACTTCTACCTTTCCCTGGAAAAAGGTGAGAAGAGATCACTCTCAAAGTGTTTGGGATACTAAGGGTAGATTTGGACATTCCTAAACCATTTTCTTTCCATGCAAATGGTTGCAAATGCCAAAGGCCAATGTGTAAAGCTGTCAGGAACAATGAAGAAGGCTTAGGTTGTGATTTAATTCTAGCTAGTAAGGTAATTAATTATGCAAGTAAAATCTTCTGTGTTGACTAGATCTAAGACAGTTCAGCTTCCTCTGACCATTCTGAGGTAGAAATGGTCCCTTGTAGACAAGGCTGGCCTGGATATGGTGACTACTGATCATCCCAAAAGAATATGCTTTCTCTAATTATTTCACTTCCTCTTTTTAGTCAAGTTTTTCCTGTTCTTTCCAAGAATAAGTGGCTTCTCACAAAGCACAGTGGTAATTTCACTAATATAGTCTATTTATTTAACTATTCAGAAAAGTTAGGATAACTATATTATAATTTTCATTAAAATGAATTTATACACACACATACACACACACACACACACACACACACAGTAGTTAAAAGTTCCTTAAGCATATATTGAAAAGAACATAAATATTTAAGTATTTTGTTTTTCTTCCTTGATTTACTTCAGAAATTAAATAACAAAGCAATAATAAATATTCTTGTTTATAAGTAATTTTTCCTACCTCTAAGTTCTCCTTAGCTCAGGGAGAGAGTTCCCAATAGTCTTATGTTTTGGCAAAAGAGTATGTGATTGGGCTTATTCCCCCTCCATCTTTTCACCAGGTCTGCTGGTTCTTTGCATCCATACCTCAAGGCTACCTTTTCACCTAATTGTAAAGTAATCCCCTGTAGGGTGTTAGTTGATGGCCTTAGGGTGTTAGCACCACCAAGGGTATTTGCATTTTAATGGAAGGCTTTGAAAGAACTTCAAGCTTCAAGTCAGAAAGCAATAATTCTCTATTGGTGGAATTGGAAGCAATGTGATAGATTGGGCAGGAGATATCTGTGGAGAAAGGAGCCCACTGGGTTTATTCTAATCACAGCATGAATTAAAGTGTTCCTACTTAGTAGCCTGACTGCAGCTTCCAAAGTGAAAGCTGTGAGGACTCCTGTGGCCTGAATAATAAAGTGTTCCTTAACAGTTTCATTTCTCTTAAAACAAGAAGTCAAACACCTAGCTAAAATCACAAATCTTTGAACTTCATTTTCCTTTTCCACTTATATGAGTGTTCCTCAAATCTCTACTTTTTTCCCCTGGGCTTGAGATGTATATTTAACTTTCATGTTTATACATTATTAATTTCCAAACTGTGTGTATTTTTTTTTCCTAGAAACTTTTTGTAGTAAGGTACCTGAGGAATCTAGGGAAAACTGGCTTTGCAAGTAGTTCAAAATTTATTAAATGAATAAAATACATCTGTCAGGCACTGGCCTGTTTTTTTTTTTTTTTTTTTTTAACACTTTCTGCTCTGTACTCATGAGAGTACAATGGATAAGCTAATTATATCAGTTTAGAAAGGCTTTGGTAGTTCAGCATAGACTGTGGACTATCTTTGGGCCTAGGAAACACCAAAGCTTGAAATGGTTACCAAGAAGAATATCTGTTCCTCTAGGAAAACGACAGATGAGGATGGATTGGTGTGAAAGTGGTAAAAAAGGCAACATTCTCAAATACAGTATAGTAGGACCAAAGCAATTGAAATTATGGTGCACTCCTGGAATTATAGTGTTTGAGAAGATAAAGTAGGAAGACTATATTTGTGTGCCAAAAGCAACCTTGGGATACAAAGTGAAATCATATTTCAAAGAAAAATACAGGACATAAAAAGCATTAAGGAGGGCTGGAGAGATGGCTTAGCGGTTAAGCGCTTGCCTGTGAAGCCTAAGGACCCCGGTTCGAGGTTCGGTTCCCCAGGTCCCACGTTAGCCAGATGCACAAGGGGGCGCACGCATCTGGAGTTCGTTTGCAGTGGCTGGAAGCCCTGGCGCGCCCATTCTCTCTCTCTCCCTCTATCTGTCTTTCTCTCTGTGTCTGTCGCTCTCAAATAAATAAATAAAAAATAGACAAAAAAAAATTAAAAAAAAAAAGCATTAAGGAGATGGCTCCGTGGTTAGGTAAAGTTATTGCCTCATATGCATAAAGACCTGAGTTTGAACTTCCAGAACCTATATATCCGTTACTGTCTCATTGCTGAACTCTCAGCTAGCTATCTCCTTTGCATACTGTCCAGGAACCCAACACATGGATTGGTGCTACTCACAATTAGAGTGAGTCTTCCAAAATCACCTATAAAATACAGAAAGTCCCTCACAGGTAGGACCAAAGATTTGCTTCCATGTTGGCAAGCATATGTAATCCTAGTGTGTTTATGGCGAGATGAGAGGCAGAAACAGGATCATGTTCTTGGGGGCCATGAAGTCTGGTATTCTCGGTGGGGAACAAGACATCCTTCCACAAACAAGGTGCATTTGCATGGTGAGGGTTGATAGCCAAGGTTGTCCTCTGATATCCTTACATCCTTACATGCAGCATGATGCAGGCTTGCCTGCACTCACATACATTGTACACACACACACACACACACACACACACACACACACACACAACACAGTATTATCAAAAGAAGGAAGAAACAAATTCAGTAGGGCCAAATGTGTACCTGAAAGGTAAGAATAAATTGGGGAGAATTGAGAGGTCTGAGAAAGAAACTACTAGAATTAAGTGAACCAGGCCAGTATGTATGGATCCAGATAGAAATGGCTGATGTATTGGTGACATATGAAACATGGTTAAATATGCATCAAAATGCTTCTGAATAAGTACAGTAAATTGCATATATGATAAAGTCTAAATGGGGAGCAAGTTGGAGATAGTAGTAGATTAAATAAAGCATGAAGAACTGATCTGGAATGCAGTAGTGGGGCATAGACAAGTGAATAGATTGAAGAGATACTTTCAAAAACATGATATTGGAGGGTGGAAGATGAGGAACAGACACAGCAGAGTTGAGGACTTTTGGCTTTGTCAATTAGGTACCATTTTGCTGAGCAAGGGAAAGGGAATATTTTTTTTAATGGGGAAGTTGCTGAATCCAGATTTGGGCAAGCTGAGTCTTAGAATATCATAAATCATCTAAGATGTCTGGTAAATTGGCATCAATCTGTCAGAATCCCAGGAGGAAGAGCTGGACTGCATATGTATATTTAGCCATTGGTCCTGCTCATCCAGTGATAACTAGAGACGGACTTACTCAGGGTGAATACAGACAATCAGAGGGCTGTTGACTGACTCCGGGCAAATGAACAGTGAAAAAGTCAGAACGGTCATTATGAAGAAAGGGAAGAAGCTGCTGGAGACATTCAAGACAGTGTGAAAGAGAGCATCTCTGTTGACTATTGACAAACTCGCAAATACACCCTGTGCTCCTATGACCTTAATTCAAGCAGTCTCCATCTTGAGTCCTCTTGTGCCTTAGTTATTTCAGTTTATTTTATGCCTTCATCCATTTCTTGTATTCTCATGGAAGTCAGCTGCTCTTCTATCCATCTAACATCCTGTCAAAGTTTCTTTGGGTATTTCCACTTCATGGTCACCTTTCTTCTCTGAACATGGAGCCTCACCACCCAACCTAAGTTCTGCTGAGTACAAAGACTGCGACTTTCTTATGGGACTCAGCACATTATAATTCAGATCACAGTTATTCATGCAGGCAATTTTTTCCCCCCCATGGCAAGAATATGAGCTCCTGTTGACTAAGTACTCATTCCCCTGAATTAGCCTCTATAGTGCACTGCTTTGAGAACAGCAATTATTTGTTCAATAACCAAATATATTATGTACACAAAATAAAAAAGATAGAGATTTTGAAGGAACCTTACTTGAAGTAAACATGGGAATACTTGTGAAGGAAATATCTGATGCTTTGCCTACATCTTGGCACATGATGGCCCAATGAATAATGGAAGAACATCTCAAAGCCACATTTATAATACAGAGGAAGAAACTGAGATCACAGTGCTATGTATTTGTGATTGTTTCAAGAATTTATAAGGGCCATATTCTTGATGGTATTTTCATACAAAATGGTGAATACTCATACTTTACCAGCCTTTCTGAGATAGAAATTTAATTTTATAGTGGGAATATAAAGTACAAGTCATGTTGAAACATAAACACATTGTTAGTTATCCTAAAGGCAGATGTAAGATACTCCAGTTTCTTAATGATGTCCTACAAATATTCTCAAGCTTTTCCAATTCATTTTAATGTATTTAAAGAAAGGCAACTTAGTAGAATTGTTCATTTAGATAGAATATGGGTTAAATGATAACTTGACTTACCTTTTAAATGACAAAAAATAAAGAAACTGCAAGACCTTTTCACACATTAGATATGTATTGTCATTTATCATCTAGATATCAGGCTAGCAGTGCGAAGTAATAAAACATATCATCGAAAAATGTGCTATAGGTCTGAATCACTCTTTCCACCTCCCTGCTAACTGTAGTATTAAATCAAACAAGCAGAACATTTCCTTAGGCAGCCATTGCCTTTTAATTTCCTGAAGAACCTTAAAATATCATTCATTACAAGTACTACACATATTTGGTTTTTAAAAGTCTCATAAATCAATAGCAGGCTGACTGTAATAATTATTACAAGTTAGTGCATAATTTTCGTGCTGAAGGCTGCATGCAGAACTTTAGCATATGCAAACGAGGCAATTCAAACTGTGTATAGATATTAATATGAAGAAGCAGGTAACGAGGTGCAGGCTATGAATTATGCATCAGGAGTGGCTGATCTTCAATGAGGAAAATGAATTCAGCATGTAATCTAATTAGTGATGGAAGTCTATTACATCTAACTGCAAAAGCAACCGTCCTTGAAACAAATTTATTTACAGTCCATGTTACCACTTGAAACAACTTTAAAATGATGTGTAAGACAACAGCTTAATTGTAAAATTTTTTGTTTGTTTGTTTCAGTTCTAGACCTGGACGGCCTCCTAAGAGGACTCAAAGTGTCACGTCCCCAGAGAACTCTCACATCATGCCTCATTCTGTCCCTGGCCTCATGTCTCCTGGAATAATACCACCAACAGGTAAGAGTACTGCTTATTGATGGTGGATTATTAGAAATTAGCCAATTGATTTTTACATAGACGTAGTCACAGTGATACTTAAGTCATCAGTTATAATTTGTACACACTGATGTTCTCATGAAAACTTATTTCAAAACTGCATTACGATTATTATGTCCTCATTTAAAATAATTGAAACAGGGCTGGGGAGATTGCTTAGGAGTAAAGAAGCTTGCCTGTGAAGCCCAAGGACTCTTGTTCGACTCTCCAGATCCCTCGTTAGCCAGACACAAAATGGCGAGCCAAGGCACAAGGTTGCACAGGCACATTAGGCAGCACGAGTGTCTGGAGTTCAATTGTAGTGACTGAAGCCCTGGCACGCCAAGTTTCACTCTCTCTAAAAGAAAAAAAAATACAACTTTAATCTTTGCACACGTGAGGTTTTTTTTTTTTAAGATTTTTATTGATTTATTTGAGAGTGACAGAAAGAGGCAGATAGAGAGCGAGAGAGAGAATGGGCGCGCCAGGGCTTCCAGCCTCTGCAAACGAACTCCAGACGCGTGCGCCCCCTTGTGCATCTGGCTAACGTGGGACCTGGGGAACTGAGCCTCGAACCGGCGTCCTTAGGCTTCACAGGCAAGCGTTTAACCGCTAAGCCATCTCTCCAGCCCCACACGTGAGTTTTTTAAGTTAACAATTTCATTTCAAAAATTAGAATCATTGGCTCTCTAAAGGTCAAGCCACTGACAGTTTTCGGTATCATTCATGCCCAGATCTCTGGATTTTGAGCAAGACTCATTCCATAAAGACATATACATGGAGACATGTATCCAGAAGCGGGCAACAAGCCAGGCATTGTGGCACATGTCTTTAATCCTAGCACTCAGAAGGCAGAAGTAGGAAGATCTCCTTGAGTGCAAGGCCGCTCTGAAGAACCTTAAAAAAATCATTACAATAGACTACATAGTGAATACCAGGTCAAATTGGACTAGAATAAGACCCTATCTCACAAAAACAAACAACAAAAAACCCACAAAAGCAGGCAATATAAATGCTGAATGAACCCATTTCCTATTTTTTCTTAAGCAAATAAATAACTATTATGATTATTTAAAGAAAATTTATACTAGTAGAATTCTTGAAAAGATATATGTAAAAATATAATGTGATTACATGCCACGTATGTTATATACTATGAGCAATTATCATTATACACTTCAGCAGGAACCCACTTGATTTCTGCCACATGGTTATATTCACTAATTATTGAACGTTCCTATATGTCTTTTTCCACTTTAATTTTCATCAAGGAATAAGCCAGATATATGAACAAATTAAAGTAATGATGATATTATCGAAAATATATAACTCTTGTTTACTGAGGAAATAGACATGTGTGACACAACTGAAAAAAAAAAATCTTAAGTTGAAAAAAAAGCCTGCTTGTCTTTCTTCATTCTTTTATTGCCTCCCTTCGTTTCTCCCTCTCTCCCCCTTCTTTTTCCCTACTAAGTATCCCTCTCTTCCTTCCTTCCTTCCTTTCCTTCCTTCCTTCCTTCCTTCCTTCCTTCCTTCCTTCCTTCCTTCCTTCCTTCCTTCCTTTTTTACTTCCATCCTTAACTTTCCCTCTCTCCTTCTCTCCATCCATCTCACATTTCTTTTAACCTCCTTCTTTTTCCCTCCCTTCTTTCCTTCTTATTCTTTTTCATTTTCCTTCTTCCTCTGCCCTCTCCTTCCCTCTCTCTCCTTCCCTCTCTCTCTTTCCTCTTTCTTTCTTTCTTTCTTTCTTTCTTTCTTTCTTTCTTTCTTTCTTTCTTTCTTTCTTTCTTCTCATTTTTCTTTCCTTCCTACCTTTCTTCCCAAGGAGAGTTCTCACAATGTAACCAGACTGTCTTCTAATTTGCAATTCTTCTAATTTAGCCTCCCAACTACTGGTTTTGAGTCATGTGCCATGAAGTCACCTTTTGGATTTTTTCTTTTTGTCTCTGAATTCCTGTATTAGTACTTTCCTTTGCTTTAAAACTTGAGTTTATCTTTTTCTGTATTCTAATGCATTGTGCATATCAGGTCTCATATCCCATATTCAAGTTAAAGTTCCTTGTTAGCAGTGATTTTTTTCTAATGCATTTTCTAATTACTTTTATGGGAATATATGAAGGCTTCATTCATTTTGGGGTTATTTTTTTCAAATTTGCTGAAAAGAAAACTAATAAATTAGCCACATTTTTAATCAATGGACAAAAGGGTTCTTAAGGGCTGGAGAGATGGCTTAGCAGTTAAGCGCTTGCCTGTGAAGCCTAAGGACCCCAGTTGGAGGCTTGATTCCCCAGGATCCACGTTAGCCAGATGCACAAGGGGGTGCATGCATCTGGAGTTCGTTAGCAGTGGCTGGAGGCCCTGGCACGCCCATTCTCTCTCTCTGCCACTTTCTCTCTCTGTCTGTCACTCTGAAATAAATAAAATAACTACAAAAAAAAAATTTAAAAAGGGTTCTTAAGAGCATATGTGATTGAAATTTCCATGAAGATTTGAATTTGCATGTATTTTTTTGGCTGAAAATAGAAAATATCTGCTTTCAAATTTGCTTTTTATAATCGTTTTTTAAAAGCATATTATTTAATTATAAGGAGACAGATAGATACAAAAAGAGAGATAGAATGAATGAGTGAATATAAATGAGCATGACACCAAAGCCTCTTGCCATTGCAAAGGAACTCCAGATACTTGCACCACCTGGATGATCTGACTTTATGTGGGTACTGGGGATTCAAACATGAAATGTTAGGCTTTGCAAGTAAGCACCTTACCAACTAAACATCTATCCAGTCCCTTTATAATCTTTTAAAGTGAATAAATTCCTTATTACCAAAGCAGTGATTAAAAAGCTGATGACAAAATATCAACTGTAGCAACATGTCACACTTCATTTAATTAACACCATTAAGTAAGTTTGGAGCTGGTGAAGTTCCTAAATAAAAGCAGAAAACAATGAGAAGGGATTATGAACAAAGTACCTTTACTTTGAAAATTGTCAAGAAAAAGTTAACAATCCCAAATATTAACTTACTTTTGAAAGACATCTTCTTAAAAAATATTTACATATCATGAGATAAATAGAAATCATGAGGGAATTTCAACTTCACTCATGACTCACTTATTTTTGAAGTAGGGTGGTTTTATGTATCCTGTTGCTCTGCTGTTTCGAGGAATGCTTGGTCACTTTCTTTGTGATATGTGGTAAACCCAGAAACTAGGACTTTGGTCAAACTTACCATACATTATATTGAAAAGGGGTTTAAGTGCACATATTCTAGGCAAGAATGAGGGAATGAAGGCTTGTGAAGAGAGTCGGTTGGAGGAATGAAGGTGAATCAGAACATTTAAGTGCCCCTCCATCCATTTGAATAGGGATGGCACCGCACTACTGCCTAACTCACTATAATCTTTTAGACAACGGTCCAAAGTTTTGAAGATGCTAGTGTGTGATTGTTGATTTAAGTGATGTTTTCTCTAGAGGGAGGAATTTTAATTTTAGTAAATATTAAATAATATCACCACACATTCTGAGCCTATCATTTTATCTCATTAATTGGAATTTTAATGGTCCTAAGGAAATCTGACAGTGATCATTTTGGCCTAGTCGCAAATGCCTATCAGCCCATCATTTGAGAAAGGAGGATAAGTAGATACAAGAGTTCTAGGTCAGCCTCAGTCAAATGGGGAGTTGAAGACCAGGCTAGAATAGGTATGACCTATGTCAACACACCACCACAACAATCTCACAGGTCCCAAGGAATATAAAATTTTTCCTAGAAAGTACTTCATAGGCATATAGACTTTATAGTCCAGGACTTTATTTATAGCTATTTTTTTCTTCTTCAGATGGGAAAGGTGAGATGTTATTTATTTGTTTGTTTAAAGATTTTATTTTTATTTATTTATTACAATCAGAGAGAGAGAGAGAGAGAAAGAGAGAGAGTGAGAAGAGTACACCAAGGCTTCTAGCCACTGCAAAGGAACTCCAGATCCATGCACCCCTATGTGCATCTGGCTAACGCGGGACCTGGAAAATCAAACCTGGATCCTTAGGCTTCGCAGGCATAAGCCTTAGCTTTTAAGCCATCTCTCTAGGCCTAATTTCATATTACTGTTATATATCTATATCCTTGACATGAAACAAACTATTTGATATTATTATTGTTATTATTATTACTATTATTATTATTATTATTATTATTATTATTTGAGGTAGAATGAGCTGACCTGAAATTTGCTATGTAGTCTCAGGCTGGCCTCTAACCCACAGTGATGCTTCTACCTCTGCCTCTTGAATACTGGGATTAAAGGCATGTGTCCACATGCCTAGCCTATTTCCACTGTTTTTAATCTGAGTTTGAATTTAATTTGTTTTTCCTAAGAGACTATAGCTACATTTTTATGGTTTTTTTGGACAGATTATATGTTTCTAAAATAAGTAAGTAAACCTTGGGCTGAGGGAAATAGCTCAGTAGCTAACGGTACTTGCTTGCAAACCCTATTGTCCTGGCTTCAATTCTCTATCACCTATATAAGGTAAATAAATAAATTGGTGCATGAGTCCAGAGTTTATTTACAGTGGCCAGAGGCCCTAGCATGCCCCTTCTCCTCCTCTTCTCTTCTTTTTCTTCTTCTATCTCTCTTTAATACATAAAATATTTTAAAAATAAAACAATTAGAGACCAACATGAGTCTCAAAGTATAAAGAGGGATGTAAACAATAATCTCCCTAAAATTCTGAGGACTATGGTTGTAGTACAGCTTCACTATGAACATTAGTCCATAATTTTGTATTCCCAGGAGTTGTAACCATTAAAAAAGAACACACAAATTTGCCTAACTTGGCCACATGAAAAGAAAACTGATTAGTTTTGATCAATTTATAAATATATTCCTGGTTATTGTCTTAATTTTATTTTCAACAAATGACATTGGAATTAACTAATTATCTTATTTATCAGAAACATAGTGTCTTTATATTTTATAAAGTCATTTCCCAGCCAAAATAATTTTGATATTTATAATTTAAAAAGACAAAAACAAATATATGGGTTTACTTGTGAACTTTGCATTTGTGTGTAACCTCAGAAGGGGATGTGGGTAGCTGGTGATAATTTCCAAAAGTGACGGTTGTCACCAGATGCCATAGCAACCTGGAGTTAAAGTTAATGAAAGAAAAAGCCTCTTTGTAGAATCTCACAAGGAAGCACCTCCTGCAGTGGTCACTACATTTACTTTGACTGAGCACTTGCCATAAATCATGTTTGATAATAAACATCGGTTTGGAATACACTTATCCTAGCAACAGAGTTTCAAAGCATGGAATACTTTTTATGGAATTCTGTCTATTTTTCAACTAAGGAAAGGACATTTAGGAATTTTATGCCAGAAATACAATTTGTATAGTCCTTTAGCTATTTTTATGACTATCTTTTGTTCAGAATAAAAATAAATTTTGAAATATAATTTTCAAATTTATATTAAGTAATATACTGAGTCCCAACTACTTGCATTTAATATTAAAACCAAAGTAATTCAGTACCTATTTTTCTAAATAAAATAAATGAATAACTTGTAGCTTTGATTCTTGGGTATATATTTTCTCTCATTGTGTCTTTGTGGACACATAATCCATATGTATCATCATAAAGAAAGCAATTGTGCATGCAACCTTCCCTAACACATACCCTTTGCCTAAAGGTAAGAGCGTAGACTCTGAAATTGATAAATTTGGAAAACCGATGGACCAGGACATTAATCCAGAACTAATCCCATTGAAATATCCTTGATTCTAAAAAATGTTTCAAAGGAAAGTATTCTTATATTTGTTGATGACAAAATACATTTCAGTCTACCAAATGCCTTACTCAAAGAGTAAATACCACATAAATGTCTTTAGATGAATTCATATGGCATGTTATAGATACAAATTTTATAATTTATATACTGGGGATGTTTGAGACATTTATCACTGGACACATTGAGAATAGCAAATTTAACCTATAACTAATATAACAAGAGTATCCTTTCCATTTTTCTTGGAGAGGAAATGGCTTAATATGTCCTTTTCTTAACTTTATGGGAAGCCAGCCTGAACACTAGACCATTATGCATCTTATCAAATTTTAAACCTGGCCCTGTTGATGACTTCATTATTTTTTCTACAGCTGCTATAAAAAATACACTATGACATAGTTATAGAACAAATACAAATTTTTCCCAGTTTTGCAGACCAGAAGTCCAAATCAGTATCACTGAGACCAAAGCATAATGTTGTCAGGGCCACGTGCCCACCTGAGGCTTTATGGGAAACTCATTCCTTGGTTCTTTGAGTTTCTAATAGCTGGGGTATGACTACTCCACATCCATATTGTCTTTGTGATATTTCTCCCTCTCTCTCCCCCCTTTTCTCTTTCACATTCCTTGTGTGTGTTAACTTCCCTTTCTGTCATGTGAGGATGATTTTGATTACATTTAAGGTATGTTGTATAACAAAGGATAATCTTTCCATCTAAGGATATTTAACAAAACATATGCAAAATAAATCTTTTAAGGTAGCATTGTTTGGTTGCCAGGATTACAATGTTAACTTCACTTTAAGAACTTCACTTCATTTTAGCATACCCTGAAAGTCTCTGGATTAGGTATTGTGACAAGCAAAAGTATGGCATGGTAGATACACACACATACACACACACACACCCCTTCTAGGAGGGTTTAGGCAGGTTTTGCTCACTGAAATATCCCAGTGTGGTGAATATTGCCTGGCACAGGGCAGATAGTCAAAATAAATATTTGTTCAATGAATATAGCTAATAAATGTTTAGTGAGGGATTTCTAAGAGGAATTATGTATTACAAATTGAAATAGTGGTGTGTTAATGTAGCTTTTAAAGTTTTATTAAGTACACATAGGCTCTGGATTAAAGATTTATAGTCTAAAGCCCAACAGAAATATATTATAAACATGGAAGGCATTTTTTCATTTGTTACTTCATAGATTATGATGTCTGTATAAACATTATTATGATTGACTGATGAATTATATGTATATGTAAAATATGTATGTAATATATAATATTTTATATAAAAAACATATATATTATATTGGTACTCTAGAGAATCAATATTTGAAAATAATATGGAATAGGATTAATTTTTACAATTTCTTATAAATATATATATATATATATTTACTGCATTTTTGCTATATTATATCATACTTAATAATTAGTAGTCTCATTGCACTCATAGTGTCATGATTTAGAAATAATTTGCCATAAAGTTAATAAAATCTCAATCTGAATTTAAGTGAGTATAAATAAAATTGTTGTACAAGGAACTATGTAAATACATTTGCTCCTTTTTTGCACATGATGTGCATTATCATTAGATACTTTAACCAAGATACAATATACTCTGATGTTGTTACTAGAAGATACATTCATAAAAATACTTTTCTCAGTTCTGAAGGACCCATTAATTTAAATTAAATAACAACATATTACCATACTTTTTGTCAGGCCCCTCATTTACTTAATTTAGAAAATAATTATAATCATTTCTTTCCTAATTTATTTTCGGTTCCATGTTTTTATCAAGTTATGTTTCTCATATTCTTAGCCTATACTGCACTAAAATTGAATCTGATTGTTTCTTTCTCAGTAGATTTGCAGTACTGGAGTTGCCAGCTTCTTTAGCTAGTAATTGTGAAGAATTGCTTATTTCCTGTTACAGTTACATTTCAGTTGCTGGGACAAACACTAGACCAGAAGCAGCTTATGGGAAGACAGGGCTTATTTCAGGCATATGGAATTCCAGGAGCAGTTCCATCATGGTGGAAGCAGCAGAGAGAGGGAATAAAACATACCAACAAGCACAGACAGATAGAGCTCAAGAAGGCTCTGCATACACCAAGTAGGGCTTATCTCAAAAGGGTCCTAGTGACATACCTCCTCCAATAGGGCTCTGCCTACTAGACACTTAAATAGGAGGCTTAGTCTTAATGAAAAATACCTGAGTCTATGTGGACATCTACATTTGAACCACCACACTCCTTTTTGGGTAATATTATACCTTCTTTGACAAGAGAAGTTAATTTTTTATTAAGACATACAAATATAATTTTTACTAAACTTTTACTTATGGCAATGGATGTTTTATAGATGACATGGAGGCATGTGGATTATGATTCCTTGCTTAGAGAACGCACTATATGTTGTCTTTTATTAGATGTTAGAACATTTTGATCAATAGGAGGAGGTCTTGCAATCCTAGTTCCTGCCTAAAACTAGATAAATAAGATATACAGATATGATTTATTTAGAAAAAAAATAACAGGCAAGTCTTCTATAGATTATATTTTGAAAGTTTCTAAATGATGTTGAAGAACAAAAGTTTTTCTAAACAGGATAAGCAGTGTGGTTTGTTTAGCCCAGCTCTTAGAAAGCCCTGCCCCTCTGACATGGACTTCGAAGCGTCTGCTGCTTCCATTAATAATACTCCAGGCTGGTTATGCAGGATTTAAATCCATCAGATCAAAACTCCTTTTTATACACTCCACATTCTTTGTGGACATTTTGGACAATATATTTTTAAAAAAATATTTTGTTATTTATTTGACAGAGAAAGAGGGAGGGGGGGTACAGAGAAAGAATGGGCGCACCAGGGCCTCCAGCTACTGCAAACGAACTACAGATGCATGCGCCCCCTTGTGCATCTGGCTAACATGGGTCCTGGGGAATCGAACTTGGCTCCTTTGGCTTTGCAGACAAAGGTCTTAACCACTAATCCCTCCAGCTAGATTTTGGACAATATTTTGTCTTTTGAAAAGATAAAAGGCAACTGCTACAACTGACTCAAGCAAAATTTAATAAATGGACAAAAACTGAAATATCACAGTTTTAATAATTAAAATTGACTATTATGAATGAAATTCAGACTTGCTGTAAACATATACCACATTAAAAACATTGAAGGACTTCATTTTCCTGTGTACACATATGAGGCAGCACTCTGGTATATCTTTGAAAAGGACTTTGACAATTATAAACTTACTGAACAGGGATATGATGTTGAGGTAAGAGGAAGCCAGAGTGCCATAGTGCATTGTACTTAAGGTGATGTCAGAGACATTAACATCAGACATGGCACCACAGTTTTCTGATGAAGTTAACAAACTGTTTAACAGTAGAAAAATATAGATGCTTTAGATTTGGAAATATTGATGCTGTTTAAGTGTAAAGAGGATTTATAGTGCATGAGAGAGTGGAAACATTGTTTTCTTCTGTTGACAGTTAACTAATAGATTACAGAGAGATTAGCATTGTCTTCTGTAAGAAAGAACCTTGGGATAGGATGTAGTTTACAGACATCCTGCTTAGCTGTCATGCACAAGACCCTGGGTACATTTGCAGCACTATTAAAAAATTTAAATACACACACACACACACACCACCACCACCAACAACAACAACAACTTGTCCTAATTCTAACAGAAATATTAAAAAGAAGCCTAGTAATTTGAAAATCATTTACTATAATTTTCATATTTAATCTGTTTATAGGCTATTTTACACACACGTGCACACAGCAGATGTTTAAACCAACCAACAAACAGACAAACAAAACAGGGCTGTATAAATGGCTTACCAGCTAAGCTGTTTGCCTGTGAAATCTAAGGATCCAGGTTTGATTCTCCAGGTCCCACATAAGCCAGATACACATAGTGGAGCATGCATCTGGAGTTTGTTTGCAGTGACTAGAGGCCATGACATGCCCATTCTCTCTCTCCTTCTTTCTGCCTCTAATAAATAAATAAAAACCTTAAAAAAAAAAAAAACAGTTCTTTTTTTCTGATCATCAGGTATCCATGTTGCTTCCTATCAGTCACCATCGTTAGGGAAATGTGAAGTTCCTTTTATACTTAGAGGTAGGCTAGTTACGACTATTTTATTCCATTCTAATGATAAAACATGAAGATTGTATTTTATTTTACTTGGATTTTTTTCCCTAGGCCAGGCATGGTGCCTTTCTAGCTACAACAGATTATATTTCAGCCATTCCACTGGGCATGATACACCAAACTGTGGCTCTTACAATATTTCTGCCCACTCTTTTCCAAAATTTTCTGAGCTGTTGAGTTTTTTAAGTTTACTTCAGGAATGAGCTCTTAGGAGCCTCTGGATCTTTGCTTTGTTTGGTATTGATTATTCTCAGTATCTCTTTCCTTCACCCTGGTACTGATTGCCAGG
The DNA here is from genome assembly GCF_020740685.1 of Jaculus jaculus. NCBI lineage: Eukaryota > Metazoa > Chordata > Mammalia > Rodentia > Dipodidae > Jaculus > Jaculus jaculus. Next base: position 38,976,999 of record NC_059104.1, read on the forward strand.
CTCATCTTGGAAGCTGTACCCTTGACCATCCCCTCAATTCCTTTGTGGTTTCAGCAGGAGCTTTGATGAAGTGTTAGGGTTAGTTTATCTCCTTGTGTCTTGCTACCTTCTGAAAAAGAAAAAAAAAAAAAAAACAAACACATTGTCCAATGGAGAGTAAAGTTGGCTTTGGTTAAATGGGATTAGCGTTAATTTAGGGAAAATTTAATGGACATAGTTTCAGTTAATCACTAGTAGGAGCTTGGCATTGGAGAGTAGGCTATTTGTCTCCAAAGGATTCTGACCTGGTTTCCAATTCTAAATTTTATTTATTTATTTATTTATTTATTTATTTATTTATTTATTTGAGAGTGACAGACACAGAGAGAAAGAGGGGGAGAGAGAGAGAGAGAGAGAGAGAGAGAGAGAGAGAGAGAGAGAGGGGAGGGAGGGAGGGAGGGAGGGAGGGGAGAGGGGGCCCACCAGGGCTTTTAGCCACTGCAAACTAACTCCAGACGCGTGTGCCCCGTTGTGCATCTGGCTAATGTGGGTCCTGGGGAATCAAGCCTCAAACCGGGGTCCTTAGGCTTCACAGGCAAGCAACCAGTTAGCCACTAAGCCATCTTTCCAACACTGGTTCCCAATTCTAGATATGGGTTCCGTTCCCCAGAGTGGATCTCTTAGCCAATGATAAAGCTATTGTTTACCTACCAAGGTTGTGTACCACTGTTGCATCGCTGTGTACTTCTGAGTAGCTTCTACCCCTGGTTGCTTGGACCATTGTTGGTCACTTTCCCTCAGTAGGTCATATAGTGCTTTCCAGTGCTAGTGGGCTCTCTACCTGGGGTCTGGCTCTCTTCTGGTTTCCAGCCAGGTCTGTTTGTGTTCTGTTCCAGCAGTATGCTTTGACAGAAACCTGTCTCTCCAATCAACAGCTCATTGTGAATAGCACCCACTTTCCACTACTGGGAGTTCAGGACAGAGCAAAAATAAATAAATAATAAGGTTAGGCTTCATCTCATCTTCTCCAGGGCCCTTCTTTTTAGGTGCTCCCTTCCCCCCATATTCCTGTTATGGTTTAAATTTTTTAGTCTACATTCAAGTATAAAGCTTTTTCCAGTACCAGTTCATTTTGGGTATAGATTTGTGTTTTTTTCACCCACCCTCCTCTTCCCCTCCTGCCAAGCCCTCTATACTTGTTGTCTGGGCCTCCAGTTGCCTGTCAGGTATGTCAGCGACATGAGCTGATCTAGATTAGGAACCACAGATGAGTAAGACTATGCAGTGTTTGTCTTTCAGTAATTGTGTGAGCTCTCTATGATTTGTTTCAATCCATCCATTTTTCTACAAATGTCATTGTATTGTTTTTTTCCTTACTGCAGAGTTAAATTCCACTGTGTAAATGTACCACAACTCATCCATTCATGCAATGATAGACACCTGGGTTGATTCTTGTTCTTAACTATTATGAATTGAGCAGCTATAAACATGGTGGAGCAAATATCTCTGTAGTGAAGCATGGAATATTCAGGGTAAATACCCAGTAAGAGAATAACTGGGTATGTTGGTAGCTCTATATTCATCCTTCTAAAGAATATCCATATTCATTTCTATAGTGGGTATACAAGTTTACATTCCCACCAACCGTGGATGAGGGTTCCTCATTCATCACATTATCATAAACATTTGTCATTATTTGTTTATTCATTTATTTATTATTTGTTTGTTTAGAGAGAGGGCTTGCAGCCACTGCAAATGAACTCCAGATTTGTGTGCCTCCTTGTGAGCATGTGAAACATTGCGCTGTTGTGTCAGAGTGTCTGGCTTACACAGGACTTAGAAAGTCAAACATGAGTTCTTAGGTTTTGTGGGCAAATGCATCAACTACCAAGCTGTCTTTATAACCCATCTTTTGATTTTTTAATGATTGTCATTCTTACTGGTGTTAGGTGGAATCTCATAGTTGTTTTAATTTGCATTCCCTGGTGGGTAGGGATGTTGAATATATTGTTAAGTTTCTGTTATCCATTTGAATTTCTTCCTCTGAGAACTCCTTATTCAGGTCTCTTCCCCATTTTTTGTGTGTTGTTTGATTTGTTACTGTTTAGCTTTATGAGTTCTTTGTCGATTCTAGAAAATAGGCCTCTGTCAGTGGTATAGCTGGCAAAAATATTCTTCCATTTGGTGGGTAATCTATTGCCCCTTATTATGTCATTCTTCTCTATGCAAAAGCTTTTTAGCTTCATGAGATCCCATTGGCTTAATGATTGTTTAATTTCATGGTCTACTAGGGTTTTGTTCAGGAAGTTTTTCCCCACTGCTATATCATGGAGAGTTCCTTCTGTTCATTTCTTCCAGTAGGAGAAGGGTTTTAGGGTCTTACATTGAGGTAATTAATCCATTTGGACTTGGTTTTTGTGTATGGTTAGATGAGTGGGCCTTCTTTCATTTTTCTACCCATGGTCCAACACAACTTATTGATGATGCTCTCTCTTCCCCAGTCAATATTATTGGCACCTTTGTTAAAGATCAAGTAGCTGTAGCTACTTGACCTAAATTCTGGGTCTTAAATTCTGTTCTATTGGTCTGTATTTTTGTTTTATGTCAGTAGCACGTTATTGTGGCAATGGCTTTGTAATGTAGCATTAGATCTGTTATAGTGATACCTTTAGAGGTGTTTTTTTTTGCTGAAGATGTATTTGGATATCTGAGGTTTGCTGCCATTCCATATGAATTTTGAGATCATTAATTTGATCTCTGTGAAGATTGATGCTGGAATTCTTATCAGTATTGCATTAAATCTGTTAATTGTTTTGGTAGAGTTGCCATTTTTACAATATTAATTCGTCCTATTCAGGAGCATGGGGGGGTCTTTGCATCTTCTCAAATCCTTCTCATTTTCTTTCTTGAGTGTTTTTATGTACTTATTATATAATTCTTTCACATCCTTGGTTAGTATTATTCCCAGTTATTTATTTATTGTTTTATTGCTTGAAACTTTCATGCCACTTATGTATAGGATCATGTCATCTGCAAATAAGGCTAACATGACTTCTTCCTTTTCACTTTGTATCCTTTTTATTTCTTTCTCCTGTCTTATTGCTTGGGCTGGGACTTCTGGTACTATGTTGAAGAGCAGGCTTGAGAGTGGGCACTCCTGTCTTCTCCCAGATCTCAATGGGAATTCCTTGAGTATTTTTCCATTAAGTATTATTTAGGCTTTAATTGCTTTATTTATAGCCTTTATTATGTTGAGTTATAAACCTTCTATGCCTAGTCTCTCCAGAATTTTTATTATGAAGTGTTTTATTTTATCAAATGCTTTCTCTACTTCTATTGAAATGACCATGTGGTTCTTCTTATTAACTTTATTTATGTTGCATATTATGTTGACCAATTTCCATATGTTGAATATGATCATGGTGGGTAATGCTTTTGAAGTTTTATTGAATTAGATTTGCAAGGGCTTTGTTCAGGACTTTTGGTATCTAAATTTATGAGGGATATAATCCTATGATTTTTTTTTTGTTATTGTTATTGTTTTTGTTATATTGTTGCCTGATTTTGTATTAGGGTGTTGTTAGCTTCATAAAAGTAGTTGGTGAGAATTCTCTGTTTTCTGATATGTGAAACAGTTTGAGAAAAATTGGTTTCACTTCTTCAATGAAGGTTTGAGAGAATTCAACTGAAAAGCCATCTGGTCCTAGATTTTGAAGACTTTACTTTTTTGGAAAGGTTTTTGATTATATTTTCAATCTTGATGGATGGGATAGGTTTGTTTAGGAGCTTAATCTTTTCTGAGTTTAGTTTTGGTAGGTGGTATATGTCCAGGAATTTATCCATTTTTTCCAGATTATCCAATTTTGTGGAGTGGAGTGGAGGTTTTGTAAGTATGTCCTAATGTTTCTTTTAATTTCATTGATGTCTACATAGGCTCCTCTTTTTCATTTCTTATTCTGTTAGTTTGAGACTTGTCTTTTTTTCACTTGATCAATTTGTCCATGGGTTTATTATTCTTGTTTATTTTTTCAAAGAACCAGCTCTGCTTTATATCAATTTTCTTAATTGTGTTCTTAGTTTCCAGTTCATTAATTTCTGCTGTGATATTGGTTATTTCTTTCCTTATGGAACTCTTTGGGTTAGATTCTTGTTTTTCTAACATCTTCGGATGGATAGTTAGTTTAGTAATTTGAGTTCTTTCTATCTTCATCATGAAGGTCTTTTGTGCCTTTATTGTGTCCTGTTTATTTTTTCATTTATTCAGTTACCCATTAACTACTTAGAAGTGTGTTGTTTAGTCTCCTGGAGCTTGTGGGATTCCTGAAACATCTCTTGTTAATTTCTATCTTTAAAGTTTTGTGATCTAATATGATGCTGAAAATTATATCATTTTTTCCTGAATCTATTCAGGCGTGCTTTATGGCCTAAAATATGGTATGTTTTGGAGAAAGTTCCATGGCCTCATGAGAAGAATGTGCATTCTACAGAATTCAGGTGGAATGTTCTGTAGATATCTTTTAGGTCTAGTTTATCGTATAAGTACCACGCGCTAACCGATTGCGCCACTGGAGCTCCGAGGTCTAGTTTATCTATGATGTTGTTGAGCTCTCTAAATTCCCTGTTAATTTTCTGTTTGAATGATCTGTCTATTGATGAAAGTGCATTATTGAAATCCCCATCTATGATGGTATTTGGTATTTATTTGTGTTTTGTTGTCAAGTAGATTTTATCTTATAAACTGTGGTGAACTTATTTTTTGTGCATATGGATTTATTATTGTGATATCCTCGTGTTGGATCATTTACTTGATGAATAAGAAGTGGCCTTCTTTGTCCCTTTGGATTACTTTTGGTTTGAAGTCAATTTTATTAGTAATTAATATAGCAACTCTTGCTTGCTTCTTATTTCCATTTGCTTGAAATATCATTTTCCTTCTTTTCCTCCTAAGGAGGTATCTGTATTTATTGGTGAGGTGGGTTTTTGAAGATAGCAAATAGAATGGTCTATTTTTCTGTTCCGTCCTGTTAACTTGTGTCTTTTTATAGGTGAGTTAAGACCATGAATATTTAAGGCTATAACTTTGAGATTTGATTTAATCTTTGCAATATTGGGTGCCTTATGAGGTTTGATATCTTCTTGGATTTTGTAGTTTTTTGGGGCCTACCCTAGTTTAGGTTATTGATATCTTCTTGTTGGGTCTTGAGATTGGCTGTTTGACTCTTCTGTTTGGAGCATTCCCTGAAGTAAACTGTGTAGGTTCAGTTTTTTGTTCATATAATAATATAGCTGTCTTTTATTATTGAAACTTCTTCTTTCACCATACATTAAGAGGGAAACTTTCACTGGGTACAGTAATTTGGATTGGTAGCCATAGTGTTTAGACTTGGAAGGGCTCCACTCATGGCCCTCCTGTCTTTCACGACTTCCATTGAGAAATATGAGGCAATTCTGATGATATTGCTTTTGGATGTAACATTTTGTTTTTACAGATTTTAGTGCTTTGTTTTCTTTGTTTAGAATTTTTAATGATGGTGTACCTTGGAGAGTTTCTTCTGTGGTCCAGTCTGTTTGGAATTCTATTAGCTTGTTGAATACATTTTAATTAATTAATTTTTATATTTTTATTGACAACTTTTATACTTACAGACAACAAGCCATAGTATTTTCCTCCCCTCCCCTCCCCCACTTTCTCCTTCATATCACTGCTCTGCATCCTATCCCCTCCCTCTGTCTATCAGTCGCTCTTTTAATTTGCTGTCATCATCTTTTTCTCCTATTATGAGGATCTTGTGTGGGTATTGTTAGGCACTGTGAGGTCTTGGATATCAAGACCAAATTCTGTCTGGACAGTTGTGTGTAGGGAGTGGTACCCTTCCTTTGGCTCTTACATTCTTTCCACTACCTCTTCCACAATGGACCCTGAGCCTTGGGGGTATGAGATATTTCAGTTCTGGACACTCCTCTGTCCTTTCTTCTTAACATTATATTGCCTTTTGGGTTGTCCCAGTGGTCATAAACATCTGAAAAGAGAAGCTTCACTAACCAGAAGTGAGAACAACATTAATATATGAGTATGAACAGTAAGTGGAGTGCTTTCAGGGAAATTTGGTGAGAGTAATATATGCATATATCCAGACTAGAGCAGGCTTTATACCCCTAAGGCTCATGACTTCTCCTGCCATAGGCTTTTGATTAGGTTTTCAGTACCTCCCATAGCATGGGCCTTTAGTCCAATTAGAAAGCAGTTGGTTTCCCCAGAGCAGACATGCCACTATTGCACTCATTCAGACATTTGGCCTGTCTGGCCAAACTTGAGATTTTCAGTGTCCACTGTTTCCATTACTGATGACTTCTGTCTCCCATAAGACTGCATACAGCACAGCTTTTTCCAGCTTTCAGTTGGATGGGCTACATGAAGAAGGTTTTCTGCTTATCGCCACCTTGATTTCTCAGTCTGAGCCCAGATGGGCAGGTTATGGAGTACTCACTGGTTCCCCCTGGCAGGCAATTTCTTGATTTTACTGTGTTTGCCTTTTGGGGATGATGTAATGCCTTCAAGTAGTCACTGGGAAAGTGGCAGGTTGTTGTAGAGACGGTAGGTGTTGGTGGCTTCCACAGCCCAGGCAGGATCAGGACATTGGCTGGTGTGCAGAGATAGGCACTGGTCAAGGAGTGCACATAAGGGTGCTCATAGGCAGCACAGGGTGTTGTGTGTCTACAATCAAGTGGAGTGAATGCCCAACTGCATCTCTTTGTGCAAAACCCATTGGAGGTCTGCTAAGACCTACTTAAATTAAGGCTTCACAGATATTGACTGTTATTACCCCAGGAGCTGAAGTGTGGTTAGAGGATGCCATATTGACTAGTAGTCAATACTTCATACTTTTAAACACAATCATAGGGCTGGGGACTTTGCTGAGCAATTAAGGCACTTGCTTGCAAAGCCTAATGGCCTGCACTGAATTCCCCAGTACCCATGTAAAGCCAAATGTGTAGAAAGCTACATGCATGTGGATTTTATTTTCAATGCCCAAAGATTCTGGAGTACCCATTCCCTCTCTTTTATTGCAAATAAGCATGTAAGTATATATTTTTTAAATAATGTGTTTATTAGATAGGGGGGTGCTGAAGGAAGATAGAGAGTGGGCATTCCAGGGCTTTTAGCTGAAAAAATAAATAAATGAACAAACAAACAAATAAATAAATAAATAACAAAACCAAAACCAAACCAAAAAAATCCTTCCAGATGCATGTGCCATCCTGGGCATCTAACTTAGGGGTCCTGGGGAAATGAACTTGCATGCTTTGGCTTTGCAGGCATGTGAATTCACCATTAAGCCACCCCTCCAGTCCTCAAAGTATTTTTGAAAAAGTAAACATAGTTGTTGCTGCACTGGTTTTCAAGGATGGAATTTTATACCATGTGTAAGACTGTGACAAACATTTTTTCCCCCAATTTTATTCTTTTCTTTTGGTCTTTCTCTTCCTTCATGTGTACTCCTGAATGGGCTCATGGACATACAGGCCATAGATAGGAAGAGTTGGCTGTGATAGGGTTTAGGATGAAGCAGGGAAACATAGCATTATTATTAGCAGTACTATTATTTTTATTTTGCTATGTATTTACTTTTTTAAATTTATTTATTGAGGTAGAGTCTCAATCTAGCCTAGGCTAACCTGGAATTCACAATATAGTCTCAAGGTGGCCGAGACCTCAACGTGATCCTCCTACCTCTGCCTCCAGAATTCTGGGATTAGAGTAGTGCACCATCATGCCTGACTCAAACATTGTATTATTTAGCACAATAAACACTATCAGATAAAATAATAAAACAACATATTCGTTTTGAGGGATTTAAATGAAAATTTGAATTTTTCTATAAAATATTTTGACCTAATTTGCTGATTTAACTTTTTAAATATTTATTTATTTACAAAGAGAAAAAGGGGGTGGGGAGAATGGGTATGCCAGGACCTTTGGCCACTGCAAACAAACTACAGATACAGGTGTGAGTGTATGCATCTTGCTTTATGTTAGTATTGTGGACTTGAACCAAGGTGATCAGGCTTTGCAAAAAAAGTGCTTTAACTGCTGAGGCATCTCTCCAGCTTAATTTGCCAATTTAAAGAATTCAGATTTAATTCCTAAAAGTCTCAGAGAACTTTCTGGCACACCACTTATTAAAGTATACTAATTAAACTACTGAGACATTCAAAATTGTTTTACTATTTCTTTCATCTATAACTAGAACATGATTTTTTTTAACAGATCAAACCATCTTAAGTTGTCATGACTGTCAAATAACACAATTTCTAGCAACATTTTGCAAAATTAAAAAAAAAATCAACAACAACAACAACAAAAAAAAACTAGACAAAGGGCTAAAAGGATGGCTTAGTAGTTAAAGTGTTTGCTTACAAAGATAAAGGACCCAGGTTCGATTTCCCAGGACCCATGTTAGCCAGATGAACAAGGGGGCACGCACATCTGGAGTTCCTTTGCAGTGGCTGGAAGCCCTGGCCCACCCATTCTCTCACTCTCCCTCTTTCTCTGTCCCATAAATAAATAAGTAAATGTAAAATATTAAAAAAAGAGCTAGACTGAGGTAAAATATTGTAATTAAACAGCCTGATTCCCATGCTAGCTATTTTACTGTTGACTTGCTATGTTTAAAAATAAAACTGAGGGGCTGGAGAGATGGCTTAGTGGTTAAGCACTTGCCTGTGAAGCCTAAGGACCCCAGTTCAAGGCTCGATTCCCCAGAACCCACATTAGCCAGATGCACAAGGGGGTGCATGCGTCTGGAGTTCATTTGCAGTGGCTGGAGGCTCTGGCACGCCCATTCTCTCCCTCCCTCCCTCTCTCTCTCTCTCTCTCTCTCTCTCTCTCTCTGCCTCTTTCTGTCTGTCACTCTTAAATAAATTAAAATGAACAAAAAACTTAAAAAAAAACAGAGGCCATTTTACAATATAAAACTTTCCTATAAACTGTCATGATTTATCAATGTATTCATTTTTATGTTAAATAGCTCTGAAGATATTTTCTGTTATTACATATTTACTTCTTAGGACTTAATGAAAGTGATTTCATAAAATTACATATGTAGACTAAATAAGGTTTATGCACAGAAAATGCCACTGTTAAAGTGTTATGCGTTACTTTAAAAAATGTTCACATTACTAGTTATGGTAGAGTAGGCTTTAAGAATGAAACAAAGCCTGGTAACACATGCCTTTAATCCCAGCATTCAGGAGGCAGAGGAATCCCCATGAGTTTGAGGCTATGATGGGACTACAGGGTAAGTTTCCTGTCAACTTGAGTCAGACACTGCCTTGAAAAAAAACGAAGAAAAAATTTTAAAGGGAATGGAATTCACATCCAATCGATTACATTTGTATGCTGAGCTATTTAATTGTTGGAAATGAGTTGATATATTGCAAAATAAACAATGGAGATGGTTTTAAAATGATAAAACTACAGCTTAATTCAATAAATTGAACCAGATTACACAAACAGTTTTGCACTTCATTAAGGAAGTAGTCAGTATAATTAATGTAGGCTTTTTATCATGTTCACTTGTTGATATATGGCTAGAAATAGACACAATAAAATAGATCTTTTATTTTATTTCACATTTTAATTAAGTTTGCCATGAATGTTTATTTTCATTATTAAATTTTAGAATACCAGGAGTAGGTTATGACTCCTCTCTTCAAAAGATATTGTTTCTCAAGCTAAATGTTATTTTGACATAGTTTCCAGCTTGGTGCTAAGAAGTTTAGCTTTTGTCCTCTTATCACTTCCTAGCTAGGTGACTGAGGGGACTTCTTTTAAAAAGAGAGAGGGGGATGGTGATGTGGGGGGAGAATAAGCATGACAGGGCCTCCGTGTACTATAAATGAACTTTAGTTGCATGTGCCACTGTGCATCTGGCTTTACGTGGGTACTAGGGAATTCAACTTGGGTCATTAGGCTTTGCAGGCAAGTTAACTGCCGAGCTATCTCTCTAGCCCCACTGCCCCCAGAGCAAGACTAGTTGACCTCACTTACACAATCATTACAGGTAAGTCCTGGATCCAAATAGGGGGAAAAATACTAAGAGCATTGTCTAAAAGTTTATATTTTGTATTAGTCATTTAAGTATTCTAACCCTAAATTATGACTTTTTAACATCAAGCAGCCTTATAAAATACCTACCTCTTTATTAATAAACCATCATCGAATCTGAATTGCCTCATTATTGATAGGATTTTGTGAATAACACTACCAACTAATGTATCACAATCCATTTCACAGTAAGATGCTAGAAATTCATTCTGCTGATTGTTTTGAACAGTTTCTGAATGAATAGGAGGTATTTATTTCTCTAAGTGAACATATTAGTTCTGAGAATAGTGGACATTTTCCAATACTTATGCCACCAGGTTGTAGCCATTTCCTTTTTTTAGTAGGTTTGTTTGTATATTGAAATAATTTGGGCTGGAGAGATGGCGTAGCGGTTAAGCGCTTGCCTGTGAAGCCTAAGGACCCCAGTTCGAGGCTCGGTTCCCCAGGTTCCACGTTAGCCAGATGCACAAGGGGGCGCACGCGTCTGGAGTTCGTTTGCAGAGGCTGGAAGCCCTGGCGCGCCCATTCTCTCTCTCTCCCTCTATCTGTCTTTCTCTCTGTGTCTGTCGCTCTCAAATAAATAAATATATAAAA